>NC_143258.1:43255461-43413730 GCF_984573655.1 Nuphar pumila
GATAATACTTTATTCAATTAAAATATTTTTTGAGTTTAATTTTATGACTAAACTACCCTTTTTGAGAATTCATCCTAAAAAACTTAAAAATGTCTCTTGTTAAATTCGAACACTTCAAAAACACCTAAATGAGCATATGCTCTTTAAAATGATCAATTTTCATGACAATTTTATATCTTTAATGATATTTTATGTACAAAAATTATTGAAATGATCATTCTATCTTTCTTTGTCAAAAAGATAAAATTACGCGTATAAAATACACAAAATTAACAATAAAAGATAAAAATATATTTTTAACTCGAAATAAAGCCATTCCTTTATTTATTTAATTTCTAAAAAAAAATAGGTTTTACGGGTACTTAAGCATGTTTTGGAGAAAAGCAATGAATTAGAATGTCATAGTCCTCTTGGACTTTATACATCGATAGCCAAAAGAATCAATGCATACAAGAACAAGTCAAAAGAAACTAAAATAAATAAATAAATTCAAAACAAACAAAAAATCTTATCAAACAACTAGCATCAATCTTCAACCCAAAAAGACAAAAACATGAAAAGGGCAATGAAGGGATAAGTAAAAACTTAATATTGCTGCTCTAAAGCCAACAAAGACTAAAAAAACAATAATCTAAACTCGGGTATGTTGGCTATATCCTATATTGTTTAATTATATAATTCTAATATTTATGCAGAATGTAACTATATAATATGGATATTACACAATTATATTTACATATCCCCCATATTGACGATTGATGGAGATCTTTGCTTTGCTTTATAAAATGTCACTTAGTGCCTTTGTGGTGCAGGAAAATCATGGCATTTTATAACCATGCCCTTTAAATGCAAATTCTTTTTAATGTTTTCTAATTTGGCATTTGTTGAGTATGGCCTTCCAATTCAAATACCTTTGAGCATTTTTATCATCATTTAATAAAAAAGAATGCAAGGAAGAAATACAATTTAGGCCATATTTTTAAAATATCATGTTTAAAATAGAAAGATTTGAAAGTCTATTTATTTTGATTTTCTAGTGAGAAATTAAAATATTGTCAATAACAATAAATATGGTCATAATGCATGACCACTTAGATAATTAAAAACTTAATGATTGTAAATAGTTCCAGTGACCGACAACATACTCAAACAGTAGAAAATTTGTTTGTGGTAAAAGGTTTAATGATCATGAGCATTGTCACAAGTTTTTGAGAGACCATGTGATCAGGAATAACTTTAAAACAAAAATTGTGAAGAGCTATAGTAAGAGAGTCATTGTTGTATGGATGAGAAAGATCTTGCATACTATGGTTGATTGCCCTGTGGAGGATCCACTGTAAAAAAATGTGTGCAGTACAATTTTTTCTAACGAAGAGGTATGGAAAGGAGCAAACATGTGTTGGAGTAGTGGGCAACCTCGTAGTGGAAAAAATACCTTCAAAATAGATTTACATGTTATTTACAGACGCTTGCATGATAACGCGAATATGACTCTAAAAAAATCATGAATGACATAAGTCACGAAGAAAGCATTTGTGTTAGTTACAAACAAGCATGGGATGGACAGGAGTGGACCAGGGAGGTGATATATTGTAACACCCCAAATTTTACCAAGTTTTTTTTATAAAATGTTATTTTTCTAATACACCATGAAAGACCGTTCTTATTTCAAAATTTCTTTTCAAATCCAAGTTCCAAACTAGGATCAAAATTTTACAACACAATTACATACTTTTGCAAAACATAAAGATCATTTCATTTCACAAAATATAACTTGTTCAAAATATTTATCCATATTTATAAAATATATAAAGTTCTCAAAAACCAGAAAAGTAGTTCCAAGTCCACGTCCACTGATGTTCATGAGTCACTCACATGTCCTCTGTTGTCACATTTGCCTACTATTGAGTACCTAAAAAATAGTAATAATTATGGGGTGAGATAAATCACAGTCTTAGTGTAAACCAACTCCACACACAAATATCACAAGGTAGTAGCAAAAGATCAAGTTCGTTCAAAAAGGGTCACTATGCTTAAAAAAAAATTCTCAAGCAAGAAAAGTTGATCCACTACTCATCAAAAGTTTATCATCGAGAGAATTATCATTCAAGAAAGAACTCAAGAGGAGTCGACTCTTTCAACTCATGGGTCGACCACCAGCTAACAAGGATGAGTCGACTCAGATACATCTGAGGATAGTCCCTAAAAATTTTGACATAATATTTAAAACTTGAAGAGGAGTCGACTCTTTCAACCTAGGAGTTGACTCATATCTCTACAAAACCATCCATCATAAACGACTAAGGAATCGACTCTAATACATCCGAGTGTTGACTCTCAAAGTATGACAAAATATACAACAAAAGAGGAGTCGACTCTACATTCCCAAGAGTTGATTATCAATGCAAAACGTAACACCAATATAAGCCTAGAGGAGTCGACTTGCCCAACTCATGGTTCGACCCTCATAGCACAGAATACACAAACTCATTCCATGTCTACCTACATGCATGACTATTTTATTAAATACTATTATTTAATTAATTTTACATTACATGCCATGCACCACACACACTTATTGATTTAATCATGCATATTCAAAGGGACATCACTCTCCTTGCCACTTGAGCATCACCGAGCCATTCAATGGGTGTTTATTCTCATATCATTATTGTCATACTTGCACTAGAAACCATAACCCTTCATCAAGGCATTCCTTTCCTTGGGACCTAGAGTTCAAGCCCTTATCCCTCTTCCTATAGTCAACATAGTGTACACTAGGAGGCAAACTGTAGCAGCTCTACCTCCGCCTCTGGTATCGGAATCCAGTGCTCCCTAAGCCTCATGGTAGAAAATCAATCTCTTAGATCCACATGACGGGAGCTCGCTTAAATGTCCTAAAAATTCTTCCACGAAGTTGGTGCATGCTTGTTCACATCTAACAAGTTAGCTCAAGCCGCAAGAAAACCAGACGAGCATAAACAAGCATTCATTGTATTTTATTATTAAACATTAATTCATTATGCATCATACAATACCCTCTTGGTATTTTAGGTCAACACCCAAACATGTTCTTGTAATAAGAAACCTCTAGGGTCGTCACCCTATAATTCAAATTGTACGTATGCATACCCCTTTCTTCTCATTGGTATTACCATCATTGTAATACTCATAACTAGAAATAGCGAGACTTCACATCACAATGCAATACAAAACATACAATAAGAAAGATGCATTTAAGCACAAAATGGATCCCTCTTTGACCAACTGAGATCAATTAATGCTCCATTGCATAAATATTGTTTAAAATCAATAAATATTAGTACCATCAAATCATACACAACTGTTTCGGACTGGTTCCTTTGAATTTCAAGGTCAACAGCCCATACCCGAACTCAAAACATCACAAACCACCCTTGGGTAACTCATGAGTTGACTCTTAATGATCAGGAGTCAACTCTTTATATTCAGGAGTTGACACTTAATGTTCAAGAGTTGACTCTTTATATTCAGGAGTCGATTCTTTTAAAATAGGGGTAGGCGCCTTTATAACAGGTGTCAACTCTTTTAAAACAGGGTCAAGTCTCTTATAACAAGTATTCACTCTCTATCTCAAAAAATGCACAACAAAGTTCTGAAAATAAGGTGTTGACCCTTTATCTGCAGGTGTTGACCCTCGGAGACAGAGCAACAAGCATATCTATGAAGTAGTCGACTCCTTACCAGCAGGAGTCGACCCTAAATAGAGCTAAATAAAAAATGCTATATCCAAAATAAAAATTTTCAATAGAAATTCACGAGTCCTCATTCTAAAATATGAAACAAACAATTCTAACATGCATTTTTACAAGAAAACTAGATCAAAATTACATTTAACCTCATAGCCACGAAAACACAAACATGCATACTTTTGAAAACATCTTTTCCTAAGCGTACCACTATCATGGGTATATGAAAGTTCAAACTTAAAATAATGTTGAACAACTTCATAGCATGCAATGAGTTTTTTAGTAAAAAACACATGATTTACACATCAAACACTTTCTAAACATGCTAAAATGTTTCCTAACGGTCATGATTTTCAGACCAACTTCATCATCATGCTTACATGCCCCTAGAATTCATGTAGTAAGAAGATCACACCATACTCCTCACACGTAAGAAAACAAACACCAAGAAATGGCAATCTCTAAAATAGAGACCCAAATTTGTTCCTACAGGTAGCATCCACTTCTCCTCAACCAAAACTTGATGGTTGTGAGAGAGAGTGGTTGAAATCAGAGGGAATTGATGTGTGGTTCCATGAAGGAGATGAGCAAGAGAGTAGGGAATGGGATAGTGAGAAGAAAGTGAAAATAAAAAGAAATTAGAGATATAAATAGGGAGAGAGATGTATATATATATAGAGATAGATATATAGATATAAGCTTAGGTTTAATAAAACCTCCTTAATACAGTAATCTCAACTTTCTTAAGAGATGCCATCATAATTAAGTCGGTGGGGGCTAAGCTGTTTATTTTAATGACAGTTGCCCTATTAAATTTACCAAAATGCCCTTCAAGCATTTTATATACCCATTTTGCCCCACTCTACCAATCTATTAACCATGATGCCATTACCCAATAAAACCTAAATCTTTTAATCAAATTCCTAAAAAAAATCTTAAGAAAATAATCCTCCTTTTTAAAAAATTCTAATTATGTCCTTTGTATATAAAAGTATGATTCTGCCCATAGATCATATCAGATTTGATTCGAACCAAATTTTGGCGATTTCAAGGTCTAAATCTCACAAAATCTAAAATATGACAATATAATTTATGAATTATTCATAAAATTTACTTTAATGTATTATAATATAAAAAATATCAGGTTACAAAAAGTTAGCATGTTATACATATGGTTCATTCGAAGAGTCCTTCAGGATGCAATGGCCTGTGCACGTGCACAACCTTAGAGGTCGCACGAAAGTGCATGTCCGGTCTTTAGTAACTTAGCTGAATTTGCTTAAATGGCTAAAGTTTCAACCACTTGAGCAAAACCCAAAAGATAAAATGCTTACCCAACTTCGCACTTCGACATGGTTAAACAGGGAGCTTCAAAGCATGAACCGCATCAAGACCAACCTGATGTTGTAAACCTCCTTTGGTGAAGGGGGGAAGAAGAAAGCCCTTAGACCATCTACTGGTTCCTTGGCTCGTCGGGTGTGTGCCTACTCCACGCGCGTCGGTGGTCAGCCTTCGCCAATGGCCCAAGCAGACCCAAACACATGCAACGTCTAGGTGAGTCGAACGGTTAGTGAGAAGGATCTCACGCCTTGTGCTAGACATAACCAACAAAGCAAAAGAAATGAAGAGTCATACAAACCCAAAGAAGCCAACAAGCCAAATTTATATTTCATCAAAAAGCTCCCTAAAACGTAAAAGGGCCATGACTTTTATAGCCTTAAAAGAAAGCAAATACAAAATAAAGGAAACTGTCCACAATGGAAGTACAAAGAGAATGGGCGCCAAAAATGGGCACCCATAACCGTTTGCGAGCGTGCGTTGCGCACGTGCCATGGCAACCGCTCGCATGTGCACATTGCATGATGCGAGAACTCTGTGTAAAAGTGTGGCGCACATGCGTGGAAACTGTTGGCATGCGTGTAGTGCAAGTTAGGTGATAATCGTACACTCGTGCATTGCGTAGGGCACATTGTGCCTAGAACAGTGCTGCAACAACTGCTTGTGTCACAGAGGCACGTGCGATGACTGCACAACAACTACTGTTATCATGCATAATTTTTATGCATAAATTCATACATTTTCATGCATGATCATGTGCACTAATCGCATAAAAATGCTTGTTTGCGAAGAGTTTTATCGTTTTTCATCAAATTAGAATTTGAGCCATGTTGGAGCATTTACGGAAGAATAATTAAGCTTTTAGAAATTACTTTTTAAAAGTGAAGCCTTTTGGAAACATTGAAAATGTGTTGGACTTCTTTTGAAATAATTTCTCAAAACCTAATTGCACATTATAAATAGTAGCTTTATGAGAGGGAGGGGAATTTTTTCTCTCTTGGATCCTTCCCCGCCGCCCTTTTGCCAGTCTCTTCCCTCTTCTTCCATACCGGTTCCTTCTTCTTCTATTCTTCCTCTCTTCTTCGGCGATCTTTCTCTCTTTTTCATCTGGAGGTGTTTGTGATAAGTGGAAAAGTTGTTTCTTCTTCTCAACCCGTCTGTTGGAGGCGAGCTGCTTGGTGAGTCTTCTTCTCCCCCATCTCTGTAATTTAGATTCATTGGGTTTCATTGCATACATAAAAATCTGCATTGTCATGACATATAGTGCATTAGATATTATTTTTTCAGTTTACATGCAACATGCATATTCATATAGGTATAGTTAGTTTAAAAATCTTTTTAGAACCCAACACAACGTTTTCACTCTATGTAGAGATTTTCTTGAATAGACAACGTCAAACACAGTAGTTGCGTGTTGGACGCTGTCAAAGAACCAGCATGAAATTATTTTGTGTTGCTAACGTTTGAAGTAGTTAACATTAACTTTTGCTATAGTTTAGTTTATTAATTGATTTTATATATGTTAGTTTATTTCATAAAGGTTAGTCTAACGTGAGTTAACATTTTTCCTAGACTAATGTTAGTTAATGTTTTTCATAGACTAGTTTAGCTAATCTAATAGTTTTTTTTTGTAACATAGAATCAGCTAGTTATTTTATTAGTCATGACTTGTTTGCATTAGTTATTATTTGTTTTAGTAGTTCGGTGTATTAGCCATGATTTGAGTCATTAGTTATATGTGTTAGTTATGCTATTTTCTTAGTTGTAATTTATTGTTTTAGTCATTGTTTTGTTTAGTTATTTCACCGGTCTGCATTAGGTAATTTAAATTAGGTAGTATATGTTGCTTAGCTATCGTGGTTAAGCATGTGTTCCTTTTTAGGTTTTTCTAAGTAGTTTATATTGGCATTCATATTTTTAGTGATTAGTAGTCCTTTTCCAAGTACGTCTTTAGCATACTATTTTAGTTAGGTCATCTTAATTATCCATACATTATTAGTTTATTTTATGCATGTCGTTGATTTTCCTGCACTAGTTTTGCTTTGTCTGATTTTAGTTTAGTATTCATATTTAGTTATATTAGTTAGTTTCTTGTGGACCACTTAGTTTGTTAAGTATTTTTGCTATTATGTCTTTTAGTGTAGTTAGTTTGTGTAGTTTAGATCTTCCTTTCTTACTGAAATTTAGTTCATTAATTATTATATTTTGTTTAGTTCTATTAGTTGTTGCTGCAGTTTGTTTTTAATTCTTGCAGGGAAGCGATCGGATGTGTGAGAGCCCTCTTTCGAGCCCTCGAAAGTACCCTCTGAGGTGTTGAAAAGCACCCCTCAGAAAGGCCCTCAAAGAGCCCTTAATCAAACACATACAAAAGTGAACAAAGAAGCAAATAAAAGACCCAAAGACTCGAAGCACTGAAGACTTTTCTCTTCTTTCTAGATTAGGTTTTATTTTATTTCATTTAATTGGGTTTGTAATAAGGCCATTATTTTATTATTTAAAGTCCTCCACCGAGGGTTGCACTATCTTCTTATTTACTCAATTAATTGATTTTGCTTTTTGGCAATAAAGAGTAGTTAATTGTGTGCTTGAATACAAAATATTTCTTGTTCCCTGAGATCGACTCGAACTCCACCACTTGTGCGAGCCAGTTTTTTTATTTTTGGTGTCTAGCTTTCACTTGATTTTATTTGAAAATATTATTTTAAAAAACATTTTCCAAAACTCACACCAAATTTTTGGTGCCGTTGCCGGGGAATGATGATAGAAATTTGAGTATTTACGTTATTGCCACTGATTGTTCACGTTTGTTTGTTTCCCTTCTGTTACTATTTAGGACTATTTAGTTAATTTCATGTTGATTATTTGGGATTGTTTAGTTTTTTTTCAGCATTTAGGTTTAGAACCACATGTTTGCATACCCTAGATACCAACTTACCTTTCTTGCACGACCCACCTACTAGGCTACCCTTAGAAAGTTACTGCGCACGTTTGGTACCATGATCATAGCTTACTTTTCACAAAATATCTGTTGGGTGCAAGCGTGTGGTGTTTGTTTATTTTCTGCTTTTTAGTTTTATTTTTCTCTTTACCTGCTTTATAGTTTGTTGTGGTTTGGAGACACTGTATGTTAGGTAGGTAGAAAGCCTTACTTGGGATGGTTGTTGCATCGGTCTAGCCTCAGGTGCATGCAAGGGCGACGCTCGCTTGACCCCGAGCTTTCTGAGATAGTTGAGGACCCTGGGTTTCTTATTAGGAGAGCCCGTTGATCCGGCCCCATGGCTGAAGATCAGCAATTTACCTGTCCTCTGAGGGAGTACTTCACTCCCAATACTTACACTTTCGCCTCCTGTCATGAGACCTGATGTAGGAGCCAATCATTTTGAGATCAAGGCTAGTGTCATTTAAATGTTACCATCATTTTACGACCTTAGCAATAAAGACCCCTACAGTTATCTCGATGAGTTCCTTGAGATCTGTTTTATGGTGTGGATCAACAATTTTGGAAATAGCGCGTTGAGTTTGACGTTGTTTCCTTTCTCCTTTAAGGACAAAGCCAAACATTGGCTGAAGGCTTTAGATACAGTTCAAATTACCACTTGGGAATATATGCAAAGAGAGTTCCTCAAGAAATATTTTTCGATTGGTAAGACAAACCAATATCGAAAATCCATCACCAACTTATCACAAGTTGAGGGAGAAATGTTTCATGAGACATGGGAGAGGATGAATAATCTTATCGGGAAGTGTCCCCACCACCAGGTGCCCTGTTGGAAACTGGTGCAATATTTTTATGACGGGTTGACTGAGAAGAACTGTCAAATGATTGATGCTGCTTGTTGAGGCACTTTCATGCTGAAGAGTGAGTATGAGGCGTGGGCTCTGTTTGAGACCCTAAGTGAGAATTCGATGCACCATGCTTCCGCCTCACAATATGAGAGTGTTACATGTGCCCCTGTTGGAGCCAAGAAGGCTTATATCTTCGAATTAGAGACAAACCTTGAGTTGCATAACAAGGTCGATCTGCTGACCTAGAAATTGGATCAGCTATTGTCGAATCCCTCCCCAGCCATGTAAGTGTGTGCATTGTGTGCTAGTCCAACACACCATGTCTTTAACTGTCCCGAGGTGTCGCAGTACCCTGAGTTTGTCCAGGAGTAAGCTCAGATGGCGCAAGGGTTTGCCAAGCCTGCACCCAACCCATTTTCCAACACCTATAACTCGGGTTGGCGTAACCACCTTAATTTCTCATGGAGAAATCTACAAGTACAACCCCCATCCCTTCCCAGAACCAACCCAGACAAGGTGGTTATGTGCTTGGTTTTTAGAGATCGAGCTACCCCCAACCCTAGCTTCCTATAGTTAGCCTTTGACCCATGAGCCTGTATCTAGCCAGTCTTTCGAGAACAAGATGTTGAAAGCCTTCTCGGATATCAAGGCAAACTTAAGTTCCCACATGCACTCAATTGCGAAACTTTAGAAACAAATGGGACAACTCAGTGAGGCGCTTAGCAGGTGAAGCGAGGGGGCGTTACCTAACCAGCGGTTGGTTAACCCTAGGGGTAAGGAGTCGATGCATGTCCTGCACATGGCAGATGCCCATCAAGAGCAGGCTCAAGCGGTTATAACCCCAAAGCAATATAGAGCGGTTGTAGAAGAAAGCGGGAGACTTAGTGAAAAGTAGTCAGCCTCTACTTACATACCTCAGGAAAGCAATTGGGCTCCCTCATCTGAGTCTTCTAAGTCATATATCATCAAAGCCTCCTTTCCTAAGGCGTTAGAGAGACCAAAGTCGTTCAACAAACAAGAAGTGAACATGCAGAAGATGCTTGAGATATTAAAGCACGTTCAGATAAACTTCCTATTGCTAGATGCCATCTAACAAGTCCCTGCATACACAAAGTTCCTGAAAGAGCTTTGTACACATAAGAGGATGTTGAGGTCCCTTGTGCCGAAGAAGATTTACCTGATGGAGCAGGTGAGTGCGGTGTTATGTAAATACCCCAAATTTTCCTCATCCATACTCAGATACCCCCCCCCCCCCTTGCAGATGCCAACCCTGGCAGGTCAGTATATGAGTCCAATCCCGAGTTTGTCTCAGTTTAGGTATCATTTTACCCTTTTTCACCAGGAA
This sequence comes from Nuphar pumila, assembly GCF_984573655.1. Classification (NCBI taxonomy): domain Eukaryota; kingdom Viridiplantae; phylum Streptophyta; class Magnoliopsida; order Nymphaeales; family Nymphaeaceae; genus Nuphar; species Nuphar pumila. The sequence goes on from NC_143258.1 coordinate 43,265,659, forward strand.
AATTATCATTTTACCCTTAGGTCACCCTAGATCCCTATCAATCAGATTCGACCAAGCTCATTCTTATGCTCAGAATATTTAGAATGTAAATCGTTTCTAGCTCACCTGAGCTCACAATGTGCAGGCCATTTTCATTTCTGATCATTCCTGCCAAAATGGGTTCATTTCCTCATAAATGAGCTCATTTCTTACTCTAATTCAAACCAATTGTCTCTGAGTCAGTCATTCCTAGTCAATCCTATTCCTCTGAGTCTAGCTTGAGCACACGATGAGTACAAGTGCTCCACTTTCAGTTCAAATCCATTTCTCAGTGTCTAGGAGTCCATTTTAGCCCATTTCAGCTCATTTTAGCTGAAATTAAGCTAGGTCTAGTCAGTTGAGCTAGTGTTTGGGCTTCAATTTTAGTTCATCTCAGTATTACTGATCTTTGTTTCAGCTCAAACCCAGTTCTTGTTCGTAACTCACTTCACACCAGTGATCATTTCTCACCATTTCTCAACCATTCAGTCTAGGAGTTTAGTCGAGTCAGTGTCTTGTCAATTCATTTAAGCTCTGAAACCTTAGAACTCAGGTCATTCCAGTTAAAACCCCAGTTTTCAGTGTCACTCTTGCCCCTATGGGGACAAAAATGATTTCTTGAACAATTTTGCATGTTTTTATCAAATTTATCACTTTTTAAACTGGTACAATTGTCAATCGGGGTCCAATACCTAAAATCCTTCATCTAGAGTTTGCATTTCGCATGACATTCCATATCATTTATCACCATTTCTTATCATTTTTCATCATTTCATTACATTTCATCTCATTTTCGAGATCCAGAACTCCAATTTTGAAAATTCCAATCCAGATTCGAAATTCAAAGCTTTTCGAAATCAATTTCAAATCTGGGTTTTCAAATTGATATTTTTACCCCCACGACTCTAAATTTAGAAATATTTTTCTGAGAAAACAATCTGGATTCCTTTCAAACTTGATTTTTAAATTTTCAAGTTGGATCTTCTCCGCAAAGGGGTATAGAATCTCAAATGTTGAGTTTTATTTCAAAGTTGCCAAAAATATTTCATTTAATCCAAAAAAAAATGAGAAACCTTTCTACCCCTTTGGTTTTCAAAATGAATTTCGAAATTATGTGTGGGCCCACTTCCAAGGTAGTGCCACACTTTGAATTTTCAAAAAAAAATTAATATAATTCTTTTCCTTTCTCTCATTTTTTTTATTTATTTATTTTTAACCTAGAGAGGGAGTGGACCCTACAAGGGGGTCGACCCCCTCTCTATCTCCACTTTCCTTCTCCTCTCTTTTTTCCTTCCTTTTCTCTTGCTCCTTTCTTTCCTTCTTCCCTTTCTTTCTTTTTCTTTCCTTTCTTCCTTCTCTTTTCTTCCTTCCTCTTTTCTTCCTCCCTCCTTGTCGCCAGCCCCTCTCCTTCTTTTCTTCCCTTTTTCTTCTTTCCATTTCTTCTTCCTCTTCTTTCCTTCTTCTTTTTTCCCTTCCTCCTCTTCTTTCCCTTCTTCCCTTTTTTTCCTTCTTTCTTTCCCTCCTTTTTCCCTTTCTCCTTAAAGTCCTCTCCTCTTGCTAAATCACATAAGCACTACATGACTGGGGGGCATTCATTCTCTATCTCCATCTCTCTCTGGCTTTTGCTCTCCCTCACACAGCCGCATACCATCCAAGTAGCTACCTCCTCCTCCAGCAAGACCAAGTAGCCTACCTTCAGCCCTTCTCCTGACTCCAACCACATCAAAGTAGCAGCCGGTCCAGCCATTTGCAAATGAAGTCGCTGCCTCCATCTTGCTCCAGCTTGCAGCCCCTCCAGTCGTTACTATTACTCCCACTTGCCTCAGCCTTCCCTCCAGTATAACAGCATCTCCAGTAACCCCCATCATTGCAGCTGCTCCATTTTTTTTACAAGGAAGAATTCAAGGTAAGGCCCCCATCTGGTTATTGTTGGTTTGGTTTTATTAAGCATATAATGACCTTTCTCCATGCCATATAATACTAGAATGATGTCATATATTGTTTTTGTCAACACAACGTGAAACCAATTTAAAACTGGATTCACATTGGTGAAAGACTCTATTTGTGAAAAAAAGTAGTCTCTCATGATATAGCTATATGGATGAAATGATTCTTCCATTCAATGGATGAAATTTATCATTTCGATAGCTAATAGGAATATCAAGTATGTCTCCCTTATTTCCTTTATTTTAAGCATGATTTTCATATAAATTGGATATTATAGGCATTTTATTTAATTGATTTTACCGTTTTATAGGTATTTTATTTAGTTTCATTAATGTTTGCTTATTAGTTATATCGTTCTAACTCATGTGCTCAGTCCAATCATCATTTCATGTAGAAATTTTCTTCTATAAATCCTAATTTTTTTATAGTAGATGCATCTGTTTGTCTTTGATTTCTCATAAAAAAAATCAAGGCATTTTAAGGTATGCAACTCCATTTTAAAAATCAAAGACCGGACCAGGTTTTCAACCTTGTGAAAACACTGTATACACTTATAGCAGAGTTGTTAATCCGAGATCTCCATCATGGGAGATCTGATTTATAATCTGTAAAATACAGTGGATTCATGGATAGATCTAGTATTTTACTAGATTTTACTGAATTTTTATGATAAAAATTGTTATCTTTCAAAAATCGGGTTTTACAGACCATTGTATTATGCATGTTACAGGCTTGTCAGGGTCTAGATTGACTTAAATTGATCGTGGCTCTACGACCTGTAAGTCGGATGCTCTGTCTGTCAAAAGAGGAATTGTTTCTCATGATATCCTCTGTCATTTTCGAGAATTTCAGGATTTTAAGATTTAGATTTCTATTTTTCTTAGATTTTTAAAGTTTACCTATTGATTCCCTATTATTACAATTTCTTGAGATTTAGGGGTCTGTTAATCCAATGTGTCCTCTGCAACCGTAGATCCAATGCCAAAACTATAAAAAAAGACTATGATTATCTATTTGTTTGCAACATTCTCTTAAAATTTTAGATTTTTTTTTTGCTATTTTTCCCTTAATTTTTGTGAAAGCCTATCCGTTTGCTCTTAATTTTAAACTTACCGGATTTCGATTGATATTGTCGAAGTTGTAGTTCTCCGACTATAGGTCGAATCCTAAATCTGTAAAATTCATCACCTAACTGTCTACTCTCACTCTGTAAAATTTGGCGAATTTCTATGGTAAGTTAGTACCCGAAATCAGGTTGTCATTAAAGTAGGTGTAGGCTAAATGGCAAAACCATTAATTTTATGGTTTTTTTATTGAATTTCTATATTGAATAATACCAAAAAAATTGATTTTCATATTCCATTCCATTTTTAGGTTTGATATAGTTGTCCATGCCAATTTTGGGGTGAATTTGAGTTCAATTGCCATGTGTATTAGCTAATCTGTCAAAAGAAAGGCGAAATTCACGCGAAATTCAGTGTTTCAGGATATTTTTACATTTTTTAGACTTTTAGCATGCATATAATCATATCATATCATCTTATGTTTGATTTTATCCTCATTTGCACTCATTTGAATTTCAAAACTCTCATTTTTTTAAAAAATCTTTCTGAAAACCCTAATTTTAAGGCCATAGTCTTGTTATCAGGGGCATTTTGGTCATTTTCATCTCACTTTCGAATTTTCAAACTTTTATTTTCAAATTTTCATGCATTTTCATTATGTATTTCTCATGTTTATATCAAAGAGGTATGAATTGGGTTTATATCTGGATAAAATTCGATAATTTATCGATATTTTGGGATAAATCCAGAAAAACCTACATATCTCTCCTAACCCATTTTCTAGTTTTGTAGGAATATTCAAGTGAAAGATTTTGTTCATTTATTCATTTCCTTTTTCTTATTCAATGTAATATCAAATGTAATATTGGAATAAGAGTTACATTTTCTGCATTGAATAGGGTGCATTGCATATAGTTTGCTTTTTATAATTTTCAATATCTGATTGAATGACAATTAATGCATTTCTTAAATCGACTATGGTTGACATGAATGGCACGTGCATGAGATTTTAGGGAGTTGACAAACTCGGTGGAATTCATATTTATGGCCATAGTCAGAATACGGACGAGACTCATATTTGTCATGTTCGTATTAGTCACATTCTGCCTACACTCTTAGACTATTTTGAAATTCACTGCATTTCTCAAATGATTTTCTCAAATTCCTCAAAAAATATTCTTTGAGGTTATATTCATTCATTTCATTTAATTTGCATACATTTTCCAACTTCATCAATTTTCTCGAAATCCTATCAAATTTTCCTTGAAAATCAAATTCTCATGAAGTTTTTAATCATTTTTCCTTATAAAGTGGATTTCTCTGTTTTTTAAGAAATATCTTCTACTGTAATTCATGATTTTCCCAAGGAATTCCTTTTCTAAGTATTTTTCAAATATCAAAAGCAAACATCATTTCTTCAACATGTGCATTCTTTAAAAACTTCATAGTGCATGCATGTTTCTCTCTGCACTTAAGAAATAGAGCATAATTTAGATATTTGAGCCTAGCTAAGCACACATTGATCATTGGTTCAATTATCCCTGGTAAAGGCACCAGGAACGGTTGAACCTCGTACCGACAGACGAGTCCCATTCTACAGAATTTTCAAAAAAAATTCAAAAATAGAGGTGAGTAATTTTCAAAACTTTGGTTCAGTTTGACTCGCAGAATCGTTTCTCTCTCTTGCAGAGGGAGAAATTTTTTTTATGATGATAACAAGTTTGGCGACCGTGATGGGACCTGTCTTCGCCTGATCAATTATGTGCCTTGACTTAGCTCAAGGATGTTGGAAAAACATAAGCCTAGAACCGGAGATGAATTTTTAAGCCACGTATTTCAGGTTTTGACTCGAGTATATCAGCATAGCATGATTGGACACAGATGATTTGAACCTAAAGTCAAGATTAGAGTCCTACAACCATTTTTAAACTGATGCATTTAGAGTCAGCTTCTTAGAGAGTGTTGTATATGCATTATTGTTTGTGCAGGATGTGATTGATTGTCTTATAATCATTTTCCTTTTTATTTTCTCATATTTTCCACAAATTTTTCCAAATATACTGGACAATTTTTCAAAATACCTCATTTTTCACCTTTTTGTGAAATATTTTTTTTTCTAAAACCCTGGATGATTTCCCTAAATTGTCTACCTTTTTTCTCAAAACTTCAGGTGATTTCCCATCCTTTCGTTCCTCTGGATCTCGAGATTCCAAACTTCATTTTTATCCTGCTTGCAATTTTTCAAAATTCTTATATTTTTCCTAAGTCTCATTCCAAGTTTTTCCTATCTTTTAGTCTGATGGGATCCAGTCAGCTTGACTCAGTCTTTCCCGAGGGCCACATCTCCTATGAGATGCGGCAAGGTCTTTCTGAGCATCGAACTCTTAGCACTGGATCCTTCATTCCCTGATGTTATTATTCTTGGATCAAAGTCTTCTCTCGTATGTTTCTGCACCATCTGAGCGATTGTGGGTTAGAATTGGCATCACGAGTGCGGGAAGCAGACAATCAACGACAATTTGATTCATGCACTGGCAGAGCGGTAAAACCCACACACTTGTACTTTCTTGTTCCCGTGAAGAGAGATGACCCTGTTGATGGACAAGTTTTCAGAGATTATGGGATTACCCGAGCCAGCCGGTCAGCCTGGAGAACCATTAGAGCAACAATTATTGATTAATGTCAAGGGCCTGGATCCCCGAGATGCCTTGGCTCATATGACAGAACGTAAATCTTGGATATTGATCGAAGTAGATGGGAATGAATATGTGGATTTGCTCGAGATCTACCGACAATATGGGACATTCGCAGAAGTCAGCTCATTATCTCGAACAACTCGAAAGAGAATTCAACATGCAATGGTCTGGACTGGCCTCCTTTCCAGACGGACAAAATTATGTGGATATCAAGGTAGTTCAGTTTTTGTGAAGGTGGGGAAGTCGACAGACCAACCGCCTCTCGATAGCCATGGTTGCGCTCACTTTTTTGTACCAAGGGTTGACTCGCTTCACACTTGGAGAATCAATATTAGTCGAAGGGTGCACCTACGCATTATAATTCTGGTTCCTCCAGCATATGCCAACCAGAGCCAGTTCATTCAAGTACAACGGCAAAGAGCTTCTTCTAGTTACGCGATAATGATTCTTGATCGACAACCTCCAAGAAGAAGTAGTCGTATGGGACTATTTTGATCATCAGATATCTCCTCCCAGATACACTTACGCATATGACAAGCGATTCAAGCTACTTGGCCTATTCTTCTGTGCATACTACCATTCAAAGCGATGTGTCAGGTCATTTTTTCAGAGACAGAAGCGTGTAGAAGCTTGACTACTATCAGGGATCATGCCAGAGTTTGATCTCGCATCAGCATAGTGGTCCGGAGCATACCATTCTAGCAGATATGGCTGGGATTCTTTTGTAACTCTCACTCTTTTCCCGAGTCCTCGAGTGTCTATTGATTATTAGGAGTGGTGGAAAATTGTCAATCCACCTCCTCTTTGTCAAGTCTACTATTAATAAAATAATATTTTTCTTCAATAAAATTCTTTAATTTTTATTCTATCATGGTTTGACGACCTCGCCTAGGTAACAAGGCACATTTTCAGTTGTTTGTTCTCTTCGCAAAGAATAGCAGCACAATTGTCATGATTACAACAATGACTCAATCTCTAGTAATGGGATATTCTTCCAATTGTCTACCAAATTCCCAACAAATATTTTCCTTTTATTCAAAATCATTCTTATAACCTAACCCTCAGTTTTGATCCCTGTAGTGAGCATTTGCAATCCTTCATGGTTCAGACAAGGTCCGACAAAAAGACAACACCTATCCAGCATATTGATCACTTTTTTGAGTCTAAGCATGAAATATCGTCGTCACGATCTCCCAAGGGTCAAAGTCGGCAAAACAATGATGATGTTGATCCACAGATGTATGTCTTGTTTCAGAAAATGATTAAGAAAATTTTGACTGAACAAACAGGAGCCAGTTCAGGAAAGAACAAGAAAAAGGCTAAGGGTTGAACAATAAGGAAGCAGGTGAAGATATCCAAGAAGTGCATTCAATATAAGGACACATCTGATGAAGCAAAATCAGTAGATGATACCGATGACGAATATGAGATTCAGCAGGCACTTCGCAAGTCGATTCTGGGGCAAGGGTTGGCCATTAAGTCCAAGTATCAGTCGGTTAATGACTCTGACCAACCACAACTCAGAGACGTGGTCAAAGATCTGCAAGTCCGCGATAAGGGCAAGAAAGTCTTCACGAGCGAAGACTTCTATGATGGTTTGGAAGGGGATGATAACCTTGAGAATTTCCCTAGGAAGTTTATCAAGTTTGATGGATCAGGCGATCCTAAAGCACATTTGGCCAGGTTCTTTGCCGAGTGTGCAAAATTCAAGAAGGATAATCGAGCTTTATTCCTTTGTTTCCCTCGCAGCCTGGAGGGAATGACCGCCAAATGGTATTCAGAACATATTAATCCCATCGAGTTGAAAGAGTTCGACAAGGTGATGAACCTATTCATCGAGCGGTTCTTGTTCAATGTCGAGGCACTTTCAACTCTCAACCATCTCTACAGCCTCAAGCAGAAAGAAAACAAGAACGCTGGGGATTTTATTCATAGATGGAGGTCAGTTTGCATAAAAATGAGGGATCCAATATCAGGACACGCATTGTCACTGATCCTCAAATTTTTTTTGCAAACCTCTAAGAGGTTTAATCTTCACCTCACCATCAAGAAATTTTATCGAGTTGACAGAACGAGCCGAATGGTTCGAGCTGAGCATGGAAAACGGGGTCTATGAGGGCTTCGCCTTTACTAAGAGCAACAGTTGAAGGTTTTGTGACGTGTTCTTTTAGAGAAAATCAGAGCATCTCCAAGTTGAAGGTGGATGCGATGAAATTCTCGCAAGACCCCAAGAGAGCTCAAATCCTAACTCAAAAAGAGTGCAAAAAGATCATCATGGGAAAGCCCCAGGATTTCAAACTGCCAAATCTGCCAAGAATCATCTTTAATTTTGTGAAATTCTTTTATCAATATCCTTTCATCAATTGCTTTCACGATATCAAGAATGTCTTCCTTTTTGTTCATGTCAAGGAAATTGATAAAATTCCTTGAAAGAAGGCCAATTGCAAGCAATTTGAATTTGAATTTGAATATTGATTTTACAGAGTTAAGCCCAATTGGAGGTAATACTTCAGGTAGAAAAGAAGAATATTTTTGCACCACTATGCATCATTTCCAATTATCTTGGATCAACAACCAAATTTCAACATTTTGACAACATTTTCTAGCTATCCTGGTGTGAAGTGAGAGCTTGAGGTTCATTTTTTATACATCCTAGCACCAATTGCCATCCCTCATTAGGACTTGATAATAGGAGTTTTTAAGATTCCTTCCCTTCTATTTATATAATCTGAGCACCTGCGCTCTCAAATTCGCACAGTTCCCTGTGTTCTAAACAGTCCCACCATAGACAGTTCAATTTCGGTTTAAGGTCGAGCCACCAATATTTTTCTCGCAAAAGGTCATCAATTTCAAAAGCTATTTAGTCTCATCAATGAGATGCCCAAGATCAACCCCTTTTCAAGCTCTAGGGACCCCCATTTTCATCCTTTTGCAAAACCTCTATCTGATTTATTGTGCGAAATTCGAAGGTTCCATCATGGTTTCTTCAGTCGATGATTCCATCATTTTCATTTCTCAATTAGGTTAAGAGTTAAACCTGAGCCTCATTCTGATGAGGTATTTCATTTCTCAATCAGATTAAGGGTCAAAGCTTGAGCCACGTTTCTACATGAGGTATTTTTCGTCTCATCTAGGTCAAGGGCAAAACCTGAAATTCACTTCTATAAAGTGAATCTTTCTTCTTCATTCTCCATTTCATACCTACCATTTTCATCAAAGCTAATCTTCTCATAACTAGTTAGATCCTTCTAATTGGGGCATTTTTTTATATATCCCAAATTTAGTGTGTTTTTCTTTGCCACTAAGCTCAGCCCTAAACCGGCTTACTAGCAAAGAGGGGCATCTGTAAACACCCCAAATTTTCTTCATCCATTCTTAGACACCCCCCTTGTAGATGCCAATCCTGGCAGGTCAGTATAAGAGTCCAACCTCGAGTTTGTCTCAGTTTAGGTACCATATTAACCCCTTTTTACTAGGAAAATTACCATTTTACCCTTAGGTCACCCTAAATCTTTATCAATCAGAGTCGACCAAGATCATTCTTAAGCTTAGAATAGTTAGAATGTCAGTCGTTTCTAGTTCACCTAACCTCACAATAAGCAGACCATTTTATTTCTTATTATTCCTGCCAAAATGGGTTCATTTCCTCACAAATGAGCTAATTTCTCACTCAAATACAAGTCAATTGTCTCTGAGTCAGTCATTCCTAGTCAATCCTATTCCTCTAAGTCTAGCTTGAGCTCACCAGGAGTTTAAGTGCTCCAGTTTTAGTTCAAATACATTTTTCAGTGCCTAGGACTCCATTTTAGCCCATTTCAGCTCTTTTTAGCTGAAATTGAGCTAGGTCCAGTCAATTGAGCTAGCGTCTGAGCTTTAGTTTTAGTTCATCTCAGTATTATGGATCTTTGTTTCAGCTCAACCCAGTTCTTGTTCGTAACTCACTTCACTCTAGTGATCATTTCTCTGAAAATAGCACCATTTCTCGACCATTCAGTCTAGGAGTTTAGTTGAGTCAGTGTCTTGTCAGTTAATTTGAGTTCTGAAACCCTAGAACTCAGTTCATTCTAGTTCAAACCAGTTAAAACTCCAGTTTTCAGTGTCACTCTTGCCCCTACGGGGACAAAAACCATTTAGCATATTTTTATCAAATTTATCACTTTTTAAACTAGTATAATTGTCAATCGGGGTCCAATACCTAAAATCCTTCATCGAGAGTTTGCATTTTGCATGACATTCCATATCATTTCTTATCATTTTCGAGATCCAGAATTCCAATTTTGAAAATTTCAATCCAGATTTGAAATTCAAAGCTTTTCGAAATCAATTTCAAACCTTGGGCTTTCAAATTGACATTTTTACCCCCATGACTCTAAATTTAGAAATATTTTTCTAAGAAAACAATCTAGATTCCTTTCAAATTTGATTTTCAAATTTTCAAACTGGATCTGCTCTGCAAAGGGGTATAGAATCTCAAATTTTGCGTTTTATTTCAAAGTTGCCAAAAATATTTCATTTAATCCAAATTGTTTTTTGAGAAACCATTCTATCCCTTTGGTTTTCAAAATAAATTTCGAAATTATGAGTGGGCCCACTTCCAAGGTGGCGCCACACTTTGAGTTTTCAAAAAAAAATTTAAATTCTTTTCCTTTCTCTTATTTTTTATTATTTATTTTTAATCTAGAGAGGGAGTGGGCCCCACAAGGGGGTCGACCCCCTTCCTCTCTCCACTTTCCTTCTCTCCCCCCTTTCTTTCTTTTCTTCTTCCTTTTCCCTCTCTTTTTCCCTTCCTTTTCTCTTTCTCCTTTCTTTCTTTCTTTTTCTTTCCTTTCTTCCTTCTCCTTTCTTCCTTCCTCTTTTCTTGCTCCCTCCTTGTCGCCAGCCCCTCTCCTTCTTTTCTTCCCTTCTTCTCCCTTTTTCTTCCTCCTCTTCTTTCCCTTCCTCCTCTTTTTTCCTTCTTCTTCTTTCCCTTTCTCCCTTTCTTTTCGTCTTTCTTTCTCTCCTTTTTTTCTTTCTCCTTAAAGTCCTCTCCTCATGCTAAATCACATAAGCACTACACGGCTGGGGCATTCATTCTCTCTCTCCATCTCTCTCTGGCTTTTTCTCTCTCTCACACAGCCGCATCCCATCCAAGTAGCCACCTTCTCCTCCAGCAAGACCAAGTAGCCTACCTTTAGCACTTCTCCTGACTCCAACCACATCAAAGTAGCAGCTAGTCCAGCCATTTGCTAGTGAAGCCGCTACCTCCATCTTGCTCCAGCTTGCAGCCCCTCCAACCGGTACTATTACTCCCACTTGCCTCAGCCTTCCCTCCAGTATAGCAACATCTCCAGCAACCCCCATCATTGCAGCTGCTCTATTTTTTTTTTGCAAGGAAGAATTTCAAGGTAAGCCCCCCATCTTGTTATTGTTGGTTTGGTTTTATTAAGCATACGATGACTTTTCTCCATGCCATATAATACTAGAATGATGTCATATATTGTTTTTGTCAACACAACGTGAAACCAGTTTAAAACTGGATTCACATTGGTGAAAGACTCTATTTGTGAAAAAAAAGTAGTCTCTCATGATATAGCTATATGGATGAGATGATTCTTTCATTCAATGGATGAAATTTAGCATTTTGATTGCTAATAAGAATATCAAGTATGCCTCCCTGATTTTCTTTATTTTAAGCATGGTTTTCATATAAATCACATATTATAGGCATTTTGTTTAATTGATTTTACCATTTTATAGGTATTTTATTTAGTTTCATTAATGTTTGCTTATTAGTTATATTGTTCTAACTCATGTGCCTGATCATGCATAATATTTCATATTTTATTAATCATTATTTATGCATGATCCATGTTAAAATCAATTTAAAAACCCAATTTTATTGTTAGTTTTGAGAAACCACTTTGAAATGGAAATTATCAGAAAAATATGTTTTTTAAAGCTTTTCTTGTGTTTTTAATGTTTTTATTAGATTTAGATTTTCTTAATTGTAGTTCAATTAGTTTAGGTTCGTATTAGATAAATTTTAATTAGTTTAATAAGTTTTGTTTTTTAGAAAAACATATTTTTCATAAGAGACCTTGTTTTGGAAATTAGCAAAAATCTTAGTACTCTTTTTGAAAACCTGTTTTAACCTAATTAGATCATTATAAATACATATTTTCCAGCCATGGAGGCTGTTTTTCCAGCAGCCTTCTTGCCTCCTTCTCTCTCTCCCTTGATTTCTCTCTCTGAAAGCCAATTTCTCCCTCTCCTTCTCTTCTTTTTCTCCCTCCTTTTCATCAAGCTTCATATATTTTCTTCATCAACAACCTCTTCTTTTTTTGTCGGGACCATGTGGATGCAGATGGATCAACCACCCTCTTTCCTCAACACTTTTATCGGAGGCGATCGGTGACAAGTCGTTTCTTTCTCCCTCTTTTTCGTCGTAGATCATTAGTTAGAATAGTTTTTTTCATAGATTATGTGTGCAATATTTCCTCATTGCATCTAGTTTAATTTAATTTTTTTCATGTTGCTGCATGTAGTTTAGGTTTATTGTTTTGATTAATTGAAAAAAAAAGAAAAAAAATTACATAATCATAAGATATAGGCATTGATGTTAACTTATAGGTTAGTTATAGGTATTGATGTTAAGTCTTTTCATAGCTGTAGGTATTCACGTTATCTTAGATATTAAGTTTTGATGTTGTTGGTTTTAGTGTTTGATAGCTTTAGGTATATATATTTCTCCTGCTTTCAATAGACAGTCTGATTTAATAGCTCATCTGTAGGTTAATTAGAACCGAGATTTATAGTTGGGGCTCATGGTAGAATATGTAGTTGACATTTTCTTTAGCAATGGAAGCTTAAACTTCACACAACGACAAACATGTTGTTGTGCGTGATTGACGTTGTTCGAGGCTTAAGTTGCCTTTGTCATTATTTCACAGATGGGTAATTCGGCATTTGTTTATTGCATATGTTAGATAATTTCATTAGCTGTTTATTAATTATTTCATTCCATATGTTGTGTATTCATTAGTTGTTTATACTATTTGTTATTTTATTTCATTAGCAACTAGGTACATTAGCTTAGTTAATAGTTATCTTCATTAGTCAATCAATATCGTTCTTTTTGTTTTTGTTTACATGGCAGTTAGATTACATATGTAGTTTAAGTATTAGATTCTTTTTAGCTCACTATTTACTATGTAAGGCATTCAGTCGTGAGTTCCTATTTACATTGATTTTTATTAGTTAAGTAGAACAATGTGTTTAATCTTGCGTAACTTTTAATTAACGTGTGTTTAAGGTTAGCCATTTAAGATTTACTTTATTAGTTAGAGTGAATTAGATTAGCAAATTAGTTGATGTTAGTTCATGTATTGATTTGATTCATGCTAAGTGTTCGTTAGTTATATTAGATTTAGCAAGTTAAATTCATGATTTTTTAGGTAGTAGATATTAGTTAACTTGTTTTAGTAATTTTCATGATTTTCATTTCATTCCATGTATTTCGTGTGTTTTAAATTCAGTAGTTCATAATTATTTTAGTTTAGTTAGATCATTTTACAATAGTTTCATAACTAGTTAGTTTGTTATGCTCTTTCGTCCTTTAGTGAGTTTGTTACTTGTCTAGTTAGTTTAGATATTTGCTTTGTTGAATTTTAAGTTTAGATTTAATCTAGTTTGTCTCGTTCCTGCTGCGTGTTTTGTTTTTGTATCTTGCAGGGAGTGTTGGAACGTGCGGTAGAGCTCTTTTCGTGCCCTAAAAGTACCCTCTGAGGTCCTCTCAAGTCCTCAAAAGTGCCTTCAAAGAGCCCTCAGAGAGCAAAAGAAAACATGCATTACTTGTTTCATTGAGGGAACAAAAAGAGGGAAGGATAAAGGGAAGCAAATCAATTCAAAGGGAATAAGGACTCAAGCACTGAAGGCACTTTTGCTTTTCTTTTTAGTTTAGGATTTCATTTCTCTTATTTATTAATTGGGTCTGTAATAAAACCATTTAATTATTTTGTTTAAGCCCTCTTCGTAGGATCATACTCCCTTAGTTAGTTAATTATTTAATTAATTCTTTTTATTTTGGCAATAAAGAGTAGTTTAGCGTGTGTGTTTGAATACAAGTATCTTTTGTTCCCTGAGTTTGACCCGGACTCCACCACTCGTGCGAGCTGGATTTTATATTTTTGGTGTCTGGCTTTCACTGAATTTTAAATGAAAAAATTGTTTTAAAAAATATTTTCATAAAACTCACACCAGTGCCCAGTCCAGTCGTCATTTCATGTAGAAATTTTCTTCTATAAATCTTGATTTTTTTGTAGTAGATGTCTTTGTTTGTCTCTGATTTCTCATAAAAAAAACCAGTGCATTTTGAGGTATGCAGCTTCATTTTAAAAATCAAAGACCGGACCAGGTTTTCAACCTTGTGAAAACACTGGATACACTTGTAGCAGAGTTGTTAATTTGAGATCTCCATCATGGGAGATCCTATTTACAATTTATAAAATACAGTAGATTCATGGATAGATTTAGTATTTTATTAGATTTTACTGAATTTTGATGATAAAATTTGTTATCTTTCAAAAATTGGGTTTTACAGACCATTGTACTATGCCTGTTACAGGCTTGTGAGGGTATAGATCAACTTAAATCGATCGTGGCTCTACGACCTATAAGTCGGATGCTCTGTCTGTCAAAATAGGAATTGTTTCTCATGATATCCTCTTTCATTTTCCAGAATTTCAGAATTTTAAGATTTACATTTCTATTTTTCCTAGATTTTTAATGTTTACCTATCGATTCTCTGTTATTACAATTTCGTGAGATTTAGGGGTCTGTTAATCCAATGTGTCCTCTGCAACCGTAGATCCAATGCCAAAACTGTAAAAATAGACTATGATTATCTGTTTATTTGAAACATTCTCCTAAAATTTCAGAATTGTTTTTTGCTGTTTACTATTTTTCCCATAATTTTTATGAAAGCTTGTCAGTTTGCCCTCAATTTTAAACTTACCGGATTCCGATCGATATTGTCGGAGTTGTAATTCTCCGACTATAGGTCGAATCCTAAATCTTTAAAAGACAAAATTCATCACCTAATCGTCTTATGTCTTTCTGTAAAATTTGGTGATTTTCTATGGTAAGTACCCGAAATCAGGTTGTCAATAAAGTGGGTGTAGGCTAAAAGGCAAAATCATGCATTTTATGGGTTTTTTATTGAATTTCTATATTGAATAATACCAAAAAATTTGATTTTTGTATTCCATTCCATTCCATTCTTATGGTTAATATAGTTGTCCATGCCAAATTTGGTGTGAATTTGAGTTCAATTGCCATGTGTATTAGCTAAATTGTCAAAAGAAAGGCGAAATTCACGCGAAATTCTGACGAAATTCAGTGTTTTGCGATATTTTTGCATTTTTAGAGTTTTAGCATGTGTATAATCATATCATATCATCTTATGTTTGATTTTATCCTTATTTGCATTGATTTGAATTTCAAAACTCTCATTTTTACAAAAATTCTTTCTAAAAACCTTAATTTTAAGGCCATAGTCTTGTTATTAGAAGAATTTTGGTCATTTTCACCTCAATTTCGAATTTTCAAACTTTTATTTTCGAATTTTCATGCATTGTCATCATGTATTTCTCATGTTTATATCAGAGAGGTGTGAATTGGGTTTATATCTAGATAAAATTCAATAATTTATCGATATTTTTGGATAAATCCAGAAAAACCTACATATCTCTGTAACCCATTTTTCAGTTTTGCAGGAATATTCAAGTATAAGATTTTGTTCATTTATTCCTTTCTTTTTTCTTATTCAATGTAATATCAAATGTAATGTTGGAATAAGAGTTACATTTTCTGCATTGAATAGGGTGCAATGCATATAGTTTGCTTTTTGTAATTTTCAATATCTGATTGAATAACAATTCATGCATTTTTTAAATCGACTATGGTTGACACGAATGGCACGTGCATGAGATTTTAGGGAGTTGACAAACTCAATAAAATTCGTATTTATGGCCATAGTCAGAATACGAACGAGACCCATATTTGTCATGTTCGTATTAGTCACATTCAGCCTACACTCTTAGGCTATTTTGAAATTCACTGCATATCTCAAATGATTTTCTCAAATTTCTCAAAAAATATTCTTTGAAGTTACATTCATTCATTTCATTTAATTTGCATACATTTTCCAACATCAATTTTCTCAAAATTCTGTGAAATTTTCCTTGAAAATCAAATTCCCATGAAGTTTTTAATCCTTTTTCCTCATAAAGTGGATTTCTTTGTTTTTCAAGAAATATTTTCTACTGCAATTCATGATTTTCCCAAGGAATTCCTTTTCTAAGTATTTTCCAAATATCAAAAGCAAACATCATTTCTTCAAAATATGCCTTCTTTAAAAACTTCATAGTGCATGCCTGATTCTCTGTGCACTTAGGAAATAGAGCATAATTTAGATATTTGAGCCTAGCTAAGCACACATTGATCCTTTGTTTAATTACCCTTGGTAAAGGCGCAAAGAACGGTTGAACCTTGTACTGACAGACAAGTCCCATTCTACGGAATTTTCACATAAATTTTAAAAATGGAGGCGAGTAATTTTCAAAAAAATAATTTTCAAAACTTTGGTCCAGTTTGACTTGCAAAATTGTTTCTCTCTCTCACAGAGGGAGGAAAAACTTTTGTGATGATAACAAATTTGGCGACCGTGATGGGACTTGTCTTCGCCTGATCAATTGTGCGCCTTGGCTTAGCTCAATTATCAAAATCGTGTTCTATGAAATGTCAGCTTTTACTTTCTAATATCATGTGAACCTAGGAGCCTATACTCGAACCCATCTGACATGGATTGCATATAGACTAGGTATGGTTTTGTAGGACCAAATTGAGGAGGAATTGTTCATGCTCACATAGACTTAGGTCTCATACAATCCTCCTCAATCTAGGATTTGTGTATAAACATTGTTTGCTTCTTCAAAATTTTTAAAAATTTATCTCTTTAGGTCTTAGAGCCCTTTGTTTGCTTGCATATGCTCATATTTCAAAAATCACCCCACCTATTTCTACCTGATTTTCACGTTGTTGGGCTTTCTTCCAGAACCATAGTTCAGGATAAAGCCTCACAACTGGGCCACTTATTTGGGTTGGCGCCCCCCTGCCACATACCAAGGGCCATAGTCCAAAGTATATCGGCAGGTGCTCAAGGATGTTGGGAAAACGCATGCCTAGAACCGAAGATGAATTTTTATGCCACATATTTCGGGTTTTGACTCGAGTATATCTGCATAGCATGATTGGACACAGATGATCTGAACCTAAAGTCAGGATTAGAGTCCTACAACCATTTTTAAACTGATGCATTTAGAGTCAACTTGTTAGAGAGTGTTGTATATGCATTATTGTTTGTGCAGGACGTGATTGATTGTCTTATAATCATTTTCCTTTTTATTTTCTCGTATTTTTCACAATTTTTTCTAAATATACCGGATAATTTTTCAAAATACCTCAATTTTCCATCTTTTTGTGAAATATTTCCTTTTTCTCAAAACCCTGTACGATTTCCCCAAATTGTCTACCTTTTTCTCAAAACTCCAGGTGATTTCTCATCCTTTCGTTCCTCTGGATCTCGAGATTCCAAACTTCATTTTTATTTTGCCTGCGATTTTTCAAAATTCCTATATTTTTCTTAAGTCTCATTCCATTTTTTTCCTATCTGTCAGTCTGATGGGATTCAGTCAGCTTGACTCAGTCTTTCCTGAGGGTCACATCTCCTATGAGATGCGGCAAGGTCTTTCCGAGCATCGAACTCTTAGCATCGGATCCTTCATTCCCTGGTGTTATTATTCTTGACTCAAAGTCTTCTCTCGTATGTTTTCGGACCATCTGAGCGATTGTGGGTTAGAATTGGCATCACGAGAAGAAAAGCAGACAATCAACGACAATTTGATTCATGCATTGGCAGAGCGGTGAAACTCGTGCACTTATACTTTCTTATTCCCGTGGAGAGAGATGACCCTGCTGATGGACGAGTTTTCATAGATTATGGGATTACCCGAGCCAGCCGGTCAGCCTAGAGATCCATAAGAGCAACAGTTCTTGATCAATGTCAAGGGTCTGGATCCCCGAGATGTCTTGGCTCGCATGACAGGACGTAAATCTTGGCTATTGATCGAAGTAGATGAGAATGAATATGTTGATTTGCTCGAGATCTACCGACAGTATGGGACATTCGCAGAAGTCAACTCATTATCTTGAAAAGCTCGAGAGAGAATTCAGCATGCAATGGTCTTATGCACGGTAGGACTGACCTTCTTTCCAGACAGACATAATCAAGGTAGTTCAGCTTTTGTGAAGGTGGAGAAGTTGTCAGACCAGCCGCCTCTCGATAGCCATGGTTGCGCTCACTTTTTTGTACCAAGGGTTGACTCGCTTCACACTTGGAGAATCAATATTAGTCGAAGGGTGCACCTACGCATTATAATTCTGGTTCCTCCAGCATATGCCAACCAGAGCCAGTTCATTCAAGTACAACGGCAAAGAGCTTCTTCTAGTTACGCGATAATGATTCTTGATCGACAACCTTCAAGAAGAAGTAGTCGTATGGGACTACTTTGATCGTCATATATCTCCTCCCAGATACACTTACGCATATGGCGAGCGGTTCAAGCTACTTGACCCATTCTTTTGTGCTTACTACCATCCGGAGCGATGTGTATGGTCATTTTCTCAGAGATAGAAGCGCGTAGAAGCTCTACTACTATCAGGGATCATGCCAAAGTTCGATTTCGCATCTGCATAGTGGTCCAGAGCATACCATTCTGCCAGATATGGTTGGGATTCTTCTGTTACTCTCACTCTTTTCTCGAGTTCTCGAGTGTCTGTTGATTATCAAGAGTGGTGGAAAATTGTCAGTCTACCTCCTCTTTGGTGTGAATTTGAGTTCAATTGCCATATGTATTAGCTAAACTGTCAAAAGAAAGGCGAAATTCAGTGTTTTGCGATATTTTTGCATTTTTAGAGTTTTAGCGTGCGTATAATCATATCATATCATCTTATGATTGATTTTATCCTTATTTGCATTCATTTGAATTTCAAAACTCTCATTTTTACAAAAAAAAAATCTGAAAATCTTAATTTTAAGGTCATAGTCTTGTTTTTAGAGAAATTTTGGTCATTTTCACCTTAATTTCAAATTTCCAAACTTTTATTTTTGAATTTTCATGCATTGTCATCATGTATTTCAAATGTTTATATCAGAGAGGTATGAATTGGGTTTATATCTGGATAAAATTTGATAATTTATCGATATTTTTGGATAAATCTGGAAAAAACTACATATCTCTGCTAACCCATTTTCTAGTTTTGCAGAAATATTCAAGTGGAAGATTTTGTTCATTTATTCCTTTTCTTTTTCTTATTCAATGTAATATTGGAATAAGAGTTATATTTTCTGCATAGAATAGGGTTCACTGCATGTAGTTTGCTTTTTGTATTTTTTAATATTTGATTGAATGACAATTCATGCATTTTTTAAATCCACTATGGTTGACACAAATGACACATGCATGAGCTTTTAGGGAGTTGACAAACTTGGTGGAATTCGTATTTATGGTCATAGTCAGAATACGAACGAGACCCATATTTGTCATGTTCGTATTAGTCACATTCAGCCTACACTCTTAGTCTATTTTGAAATTCACTGCATATCTCAAATGATTTTCTCAAATTCCTCAGAAAATATTCTTTTAAGTTACATTCATTCATTTCATTTAATTTGCATACATTTTCCAACATCAATTTTCTCAAAATCCGGCGAAATTTTCCTTGAAAATCAAATTCTCATAAAGTTTTTAATCTTTTTTCCTCATAAAGTGGATTTCGCTATTTTTCAAGAAATATCTTCTACTGCAATTCACGATTTTCTCAAGAAATTACTTTCTAAGTATTTTCCAAATATCAGAAGCAAACATCATTTCTTCAAAATGTGTATTCTTTAAAAACTTCATAGCACATGCCTGATTCTCTATGCACTTAGAACATAGAGCATAATTTAGATATTTGAGTCTAGCTAAGCACACGTTGATCCTTGGTTCAATTACCCCTGGTAAAGGCATCAGGAACGATTGAACCTCATACCGACAATCGAGTCCCATTCTACAAAATTTTCCCATAAATTTCAAAAACGGAGGCGAGTAATTTTCAAAACTTTGGTCGAGTTGCACTTGTACTTTCATCAGTGTGCAAGTACAATGACAGAAAAATTTTGGGTGTGCAAACTACATCCTCCCCCATTCTTGAATGACACTGTCTTCAGTGGCACTCCCTCATGCTTGCATAAAACTGAGTGAATGCATATAAGAACAAAAATAAATGAGAGGAAAGTAGTAGAAGTCACCAACTCCACATTGTAGAATCTTACCTGATGTTGATATGTACTGGCTCTGCAGAGATTCCATCTGTCTCAATAAATATAACTCATAAAAAAATCAACAAATTCAAAGCATACATGATCTGACATCAAACTCATGAAAGAAGAAAAAGACATCCTAAGAAAACTACTAAAGAACCAAAAATCTAATCCTAAAAATACAACATACAAACTCTGTGTATTGCCTCATTAATCAACGAGGTCAATGACATCGATGTCCTGACTAACCACGACATCATAAATGTAGGGATTTAGTCGTTGCCCATTGACTTTGAAAATGCTACCCATTCGAAGGTCCAAAATGTCAATAGCTCCATGTGGAAAAACTTGGTAGACTATGAACGAGTCATCCCGTCTGAACTTATGCTTCCTTAGAAATAGTTGGAGTCGTGAATTATAAAGCCAAACCCTTTGTTCGGGCTCAAACTGTTTTCGCATAATGTGCTTGTCATGAAAATGCATGGTTCCAGCCTTGTAGATTTTGGCACTCTGGTATGCATCATTTTGCAACTCCTCAAGCTCACTCATCTGCAATCTTCTCTCCGCGCCAGCTTGGGCCATATCAAAATTAAACTTTTTGATAGCCCAATATGCCCTATGCTCCAACTCAACAGGGAGATGACATGGTTTCTCAAAAACCAATCGGTAAAGAAATGTGCCAATCAGGGTCTTGAAAGCAGTCTGTTATGCCCATAATGCATTGTCAAGGCGTTTGGATAAGTCCTTGAGGTCTAACCAGACTTTCTTTTCAAGAATCCGCTTGATCTCTTTGTTGGAGACCTTGACCTGGCCACTCATATGTGGATGGTATGGTGTGGCAATCCGATGATGCACAAAATACTTTCTGAGTAAGGAAGCAACTTGCACATTCCAAAAGTGCGTACCACCATCACTAATCATCGCTTGCAGAACACCGAACCGACTAAAGATATTGTGCTTAATAAATCAAAGCACTTCTTTATGATCATTGGTTCGTGTGGCCACGACCTCGACCCATTTGGAAACATAATCAACCACCACTAAAATATAAACAAAACCAAACGATGGTGGGAAAGGACACATGAATTCGATGCCCCAAACATCAAAAATCTCAACGACAAGAATAAGGAGGGGCATCATATCGCGGTGGGAAATGCTCCCTGTCTGCTGACAGCGTAAGCATCTCTGACAAAAATCATGAGAATCTCTTTGAAGTGTCAACCACCAAAATCCAGACTGGAGGACCTTGGCAGCGGTCTTCTGACTAGAAAAGTGACCTCCAAAGGCCAGGGAATGACAAAAAGACAAAATGGAGTTGTACTCCTCTAGGACACACCTTTGAATCACCTAATCCAGGCACAACCGAAACAACTCTGGATCCTTCCAGAAATAATGTTTCCCTTGCGACATGAATTGATCACGCTCGTTCCTGTTCCAATGTGTAGGGAACACTTCGGTCACCAATTGGTTTATGAAATAAATAAACCAGGGCAAACACTTGACATGAAGCAATTGCTCATCTGGAAAGGAATCATCAATCTGTCCCTGATATGCAGATGTCTCCACAGTCAGTCTGGACAGATGATTTGCTATAAGATTTTCGTATTCACTCTTATCTTAAATCTCAAGATCAAATTATTATAGCAGAAGTATCCACCAAATGATACACAGTTTGGCATCCTTTTTACTCATCAGGTACCGCATAGCGGCATGATCAGAGTAAACGATCACTTTGGAGCCCAATAAATATGAATAAAACTTCTCAAGGATAAATACTACAACTAGTAGTTTCTTCTCAGTGGTTGTATAATGCATTTGAGGATCAGAGATGGTCCGACTAGCACAATAAATGACATGAGATCTCTGTTCTATCTTATAGTGAAGAATGGCTCTAACCACATAATCAAAAGCGTCATACATGATCTTGAAAGACATTGGCCAATCGGGGAAATGAAGGATGGGAGTTGTGGTCAAGTCCACCTTCAGAGACATAAATGCCTTCAGACAGGCATCATAAAAAATAAACGACTCGTCTTTCGACAACAGGTTACATAGCGGTCTAGAAATTTTGTTGAAATCCTTGATGAACCGCCGATAAAAACATGCATGCCCTAAGAATGAATGCACCTATCGTACTGAGATCGGTGGAGGTAATCTGGCAATCGACTCCACTTTGGCCTTATCAACTTTAATTCCTTTCTCAGACACAATATGTCCAAGAACAATCCCTTGTTGCACCATAAAATTACCCTTCTCTTAGCTAAGTACAAGATTTATCTCCATACATCGCTTCAACACTCTCGATAACTTCTGAAGACAATCATCAAATGAAGAGCCATAGACTGAAAAATCATCCATGAAAATCTCAAAGACGTCATCTACCATATGAGAAAAGATCGACATCATACATCGCTGAAATGTTGTTGGGGCATTGCAAAGCCCGAACGACATTCTCCTAAATGCAAATGTGTCATATGGGCAGATGAACGCCATCTTCTTCTGGTCCTCGGGGTGAACGACCACCTGATTATATCCTGAATATCCATCTAGGAAGTAGAAATAATGCTGGTCTGCGAGACTCTCTAAAATCTGGTATATGAACAACAACGAGAAATGATCCTTCCGCACTGCACTGATCAACTTCTTATAATCAATGCATACTCTCCACCTCGTGGTAGTCCTCATGGGGATGCTCTCTCCCTTCTCATTCAGCTCAACGGTGAGCCCATACTTCTAGGGGACAACCTGGGTGGGGCTCACCCACTGACTATCGGAGATGGGATAAATGATCTCTGCGTCCAACCATTTGACTACCTCCTTCTTCACCACTTCCTTCATGTGGAGATTCAATCGCCTTTGCATCTTTCGTGAGGGCTTGGCACCCTCATCCATGATAATCCGATGCATGCTAAAGAAGGGGTCTATCCCCTTCAGATTCACCACCGACCATCCAATCACCTCCTTATGCTCATGCAGGACCTTCAAAAGCTAACACTCTTGAGTGTCAGTTAGGTCTGCGAAAATAATGACGGGAAGAGTCCAATCCTTGCCTAAAAAGACATACTTAAGCGAAGTTGGTAAGAACTTTAACTCAACTTTGAGCGGACTCGCAATGGAAGGTCGGGCAAGCTTCTCTGCCAAGTTAGGGAGTGGGTCGAAGTGCTAGGTTCAATTCAGCTCACCGGACCGTCTATCAATCAATCCATGGCTCTCTCTCTCTCGAGTGATCCATCAACCTCCTCCTGGGGTGGATCACTCAACGGCCAAACATGCTCCACCTCTACGAGGTCTTGAATGAGATCGACCTCAAAAGAAGCCTCATCGCCTGCAGGGCCCATCGTTGCATGAAAAATGTTCAGCACCATCTTTCTATTGCCGAATAAAACATCCATAACACCTATGCGACAATTGATGCACACATTAAACGGTGACCAGAAAGGGGCGACCTAAAATTATGGGAGTCTGTCGCATATCATCCACTCCCTCCATATCCATGATGATGAAGTCAACATGGAAGTAGAAGTCTCCAACCTTGACCAGAACATCTTCAAGAATCCCTCGCAGGACCTTGATCTATATGTATGCCAGTTGCAAAGTCATAGGTGTGAGCTTCATCTCCTTTAGTCCAAACATGTCACAAAAGAAATCCGACAAGATATTCACACTTGCCTCAAGGTCAAGCAAAGCATGCTCAATAATGATGTCTTCTATGATACACAAAATAATAGGAGTCCCTAGATCGTTGAGCTTTGGTGGGGTTTGGTGTTGTAACACCGCACTCACCTGCTCTGTCAGATAAATCTTCTTCGGCACATGGGACTTCAACATTCTCTTTTGTGTACAAAGCTCATTCAGGAACTTTGTCTATGCAGGGACTTGCTGGATGGCATCTAGCAATAGGAAGTTTATCTGAACGTGCTTGAATATCTCAAGCATCTCCTGCATGTTTACTTCATGTTTGTCGAACGACTTTGATTTCTCTAACACCTTAGATGAGGGAGCCCTATCGCTTTCCTGAGGTATGTCAGTAGAGATTGGCTATTTTTCACTAAGTCTCTCTCTTTCTTCTGCAACCACTCTAGCTCTATATTGCTTTGGGGTTATAACTGCTTGAGCCCGCTCTTGATGGGAATCTGCTATGTGCAGGCCATGCATCGGCTCCTTACCCCTAAGGATAACCAACAACTGGCTAGGTGTGATCATCGCAAAATTTTTTCTCTTGTAATATTCTCTCTCTTCCTTCTCTTTTCCTTTTCGACCTCTATTTCCTCCTTTTTGAAGAGAGAAAATAAAAGACAGAAAGAAAGAGAGAAGAGAAAAGAAAAGAAAAGAAAAGAAAGATGAATTCTTTTGCGGGGTCTCACTTGACCTTAATTTTGAAAAAAAATATTTAAGGAAATAACTCACCTCCGTTTTTAAAATATTTGCGGGAAAACTGGGAGACGGGATTCGCTCGTCGGTACGAGGTTCGACCGTTCTTGGCGCCTTTACC
Source organism: Nuphar pumila (assembly GCF_984573655.1). Classification (NCBI taxonomy): domain Eukaryota; kingdom Viridiplantae; phylum Streptophyta; class Magnoliopsida; order Nymphaeales; family Nymphaeaceae; genus Nuphar; species Nuphar pumila. Next base: position 43,290,277 of record NC_143258.1, read on the forward strand.
AGAGGTAATCGAACCAAGGGTCGAATTTATGCCTTTTGCTTTGCTAAGAAATTATCTAAGAACTTATCCTAAGTCTAAATGCACAAAGAATTATGCTTGTGCAATGCAAGGATGTATGCTCATTTTAAAAATGATTTGAAAAATTCCCAAGTGTTTTTTAGATGAATCTCATAATGGAGTGAATAAATGATTTCTAACTTTAGAACTTTAAGATTTAAAGTTCTAAGTTTTTAGATTAATCAGAGTTTGAGAATAAATATTGGCTTTGAAAGGAATAATTCTGAAGTTGAGATAAAAGGAGAAGAAAGGAAATTTCAAAGTCATAAATGGACTTTGAATTAGAGTTTTGTATCAGAATAGAGATGAAATAGAATTGAATTCTGGCTTTGAAGTTTAAAATCAGAATGAAATGTGGGAAATCTAAATAGAATTGAGAAATGGGATTGATTTGAAAGTTGGAATTCAAGATGGAATTTGAATCCAAAGTCTGGATTTTAATTTGAGATCAAAATTGAATTTTGGATTTAGAATCCAAAAATGGGAATTGGTTTTGAATTTTGGGATCCAGGATGAAATTGGATTCTGAATTCTAAATGGAATTGGATCTAAGATTTGGAATCCAAAGATGGAATCTAGATCTGAAGTCTGAGATCCAAGGTGGAATTGGATTCTAGATCCTAAATGGAGTTGAATCTGAAGTCTGAGATCCAAGGTGAAGTTGGGTCCAAAATTTGGAATGGAATTTGGATCTGAAATTTGAGATCCAAGATGGAATTGGGTTCTGGATCCTAGAATGGATTTTGGATCTGAAGGTCTCAGATCCAAGGTAGAATTAGGATATGGATCCTAGAATGGATTTTGGATCTGAAATCTTGAGATCCAAAATGAGATTGGATTCTGGATCCTGGAATGGATTTCGGATCCAAAATCTGAGATCCGAGACAAGATTGGGCTTTGGACCCTATAATTAGGGATTGGATCTCAAGTTTGAAATCCAAAAGTGGAGATTATGCTTGAAAATCTGGACCCAAGTTGAGATTAGGGTCTAACTTTGGATTTGGATTCTGAAAAGTCCAAATAGGACTTTTAAAGATGGATCTAGGTTTTGAAAACCCATATTGAATTTAAAACTTAGGAAGATTTAGATTTTGAGATTCAGAATCAATATCAACTTTGATTTTGAAATTTAAAGAAAACTTGATTTTGAAGATGAATCAGAAATTTCAAAGTTTAAATTGAACTTTGAAATTGAATTTTGAATTTGGATTGGAATTTTGGAGTTTGAATATAAACTGATTTTGAAATTTCAAAGTCAAATTGGACTTTGAAATTGAGATAGAATTGGAATTTGAAATAGAAATTTGAAGAAAGATGTTCAAAATCACTTGAAATTTTGAAAAGAGAATTTTGAAAATATGATGCAATTCTATCCTAAATGATGAATGAAAAAGATTTGAAATTGGATTCTGGAAAAGCTATTTCATTCTTTAAATGAATTAAGAATGAGGTTTGAAGATATAATATATCCCTGACTATGGTCATTGAATATATTATATAATAACCACATTTAAATTCAAGTGAAGAATAAAATATATTTTTTTTGGTGATTTTATAGAATTTAAGATGAAATTAACTCTCCATATACCCTGACTATGGTCATTGGTATATATATTGAATTAATTTTAAATTAAATTCTGATAAAATAGGAAAATATAATGAATTTTGAAAAAGGGTCCAGTGTGGATCCAGTGTGGATCCAGTGTCATTTTATAAAAGATAAAAATCCTAAATTTTGTTTACATCCTGACTATGGACATTGATGTAAATCATCAATTTAGAATTAATTACCTCTTACGAAATGGTGCACGTGCCATTCGTGTTGCCATTTATGAGAATTTGAGAAATAAAGGTAAAATGCATGAAAACAAGCAATTCATGATATTTACAATGCTCATTCATTCTAGTCTATGCTTTGAAAAGATAAAATCTTAATATCTAACTATTACAACACTGAGATTGAAATTGAAAATATCAAACACCTCTAATCTAAGAAAGAGATTTGATATTTTTACATCTTTACTGCAAAACAGGGTCAGCACCAAGCAAAAGTGCAAAATATAGAAGAATTGAAAAGGCTGTATTAAAACAAAAGACATACCTGAAAGTGTTTGTTCTAATGAAAAAATGAATATGCCAAACGTAATGCTTAAAAAAAATGCATATGGCATGCCCTATGCTTAATAAGGAAATTCATATGATGTGATAAAATGGACATAGGAAATGTATATGGGATGTTGGACTGGAAATATATGCATGTATGCAAAATAGGAAGATGAGGGTGTGGTGCATTATGAGAGGTGAATGTAATATATGGCAGCACAAGTGAAGATATTGTGGAAATAACAAAAGGCAATTGTGAGGGTGAGTGATGTGCATAGTGGTGAGAGGGCTACTATTAGCAGGTTGCAGGGTGCTAATGTTTAGTATGATGAAGGATGTTCTATACAAGGCATGTGCAAGTGTATAGGTGCAACCAAATATGGAAGTGTTGTGGTGCAACAAAACACAGGAATTTGTTGGATATGCTGTAAAGGGGTTGTGTACAGGAGGAGTGCAGGAAGTGAATGTCAGCAGGGTGTTGAGTGAAGGGATGAAGTGGCTGTGTGGGAGGTATGTTGCTGCAAAATAAAGGTAGCAAAAGGGACTGATAAGCGTAATAGTGGGTAGTGGATGATGGGTTGCTTCAGCAGAAGATGGTGACAATGGCTAATAATGGTGGTGAGGATAGTGGAATGGGTGGTTGTAAAAGATATGAAGGCAATAGGATGGTGGAGTGTAGTCAACAAATGATGAGTGTAAAAGCGTGTTTGTAGGGAGTGTATGCACATGATACTGGGATATGAATAATGGGGGTGCAGTAATACTAAAAGAAATTGTGTATTGTATACAGGTGGTATACAATGGAGATTGAAGAAGTGAATAGTGCAATTGTCATGTGGTATATACTGTGAGGAAATGTTATGAAACCGATATGACTGATATAACTGGTGCAGCGGTTGGAAACGCAAACATGGGTAGTTGCGTGTGGAGTATGGCAGCAGGTGGAAAGTAGGGCTGGAAGTAACAGGAAAGTGGAGATGCCAAGTGTGGCTGGAAGGGGTGATAACGTATCTAGTTGGACAATGTTGTGTTGCTGTGAAATGAAGGTTGCTACTGATGAATAGTATAAATTGCAGGAAGCACAGGTATATACAGGGAGAAAGAAAAAAAAAAGTGTTGAAGGTGAAATAGTAAAAGAATGAAATACTGTGAAACTTAAGTGAAGTGAAATGATAAAATAAAGTATCAAGAAGATGAAATAGTGAGAAAGAAATGAAATGTTGCGAGGATGCAGAGGAATAGACTAGAACATACTGTATAAGAACAACTAAACGTGATATGTTATAAAAATAAAAGTCACAAGGCTAGCTATAATAAAAGAGGAAGTAAATGATCTATCGTGTAAGCATCAAATGATGTCATATGTTTACTTAAGTCCATAGACATGATCCTTATCTCAGGTGGCAATGACTCTGAAACATTGTTTGAAAGAAGATCAAATACCCCCGAATTTGAAGAGGTAATGCCATCAACATAACCCTGAAAGTGATCTCAGAAATGGTCAATCCCTCATGTTCTTTCGGTCCTCAATGGTGGACTTTCAATTTACGGTCAGCATAGGACCTCCATCCAGTGGAGCTTCATGTGAAATTCTCTGTGTGTTTCTCCCAAGAACTTTTAACAGGGGCCCTTGACAGTACATTAATGAAAATTAACAGGTTGTCTTGGGTTGGGGAAAGATAACACGCCCCTAGCAATCCAGTCATCAACAGTAATTTCATGGTGATGTAATACAAAAAGGAAAGAAGCCCCATGGATCCGAATTTGCTAAAATACTTTCTGCTCTCTCTTTTTTTTAACACATTTATCAACATAAATTGTATTGTTGAATAAATCCTATTAAGAGCATAAGTAAATTGAAATACCAAAACGAGACTATGAATTGATCTACACAAATGACGTTGAGACTAAACAGGTAGATGATAAAGCAACCCAGAAATTAGTACTGAAGAGATAAAAAAAATGGAGATACATATTCATGCTACAACCAGGTGCAAGGGTCTACCATACGCGATGCACAAAAGGGAAATTAAATAAAGTCAATACAGAAATACATAAAATAACAGTGATATATAGAATTAGCAACAGGTCCAAAGGAATTTACGATGATAAATAGTAGATTGAAGCTTCAAAGGAAATAAATAAAAGAAGAAAAGATGTGGGGATCTGAAAATCTCCTTTGATATTGCACAATATGTGTGGATCGGTGTTTGCTATACGCAAACTGACACCACAATAGTGCTTCTAAAGAGGAAATTAAGCAGAAAAATAAAATCAAGAATAACAAGGGGATAAGGGGGGAGAAAGACTTACCGTAGCCTTGGTCTGGGATTCAATTTAGGAAGAATGCCTCCTCTATGTGGTGGTAATGTGAGGAGAGGTATTTGTGATGGATCAGAGATGGAAAATCGTAATAGAGATCCGGTAATCGACTTCTGTGATCTTGCTGCAGGGACGGTTTGCCTCTTTCTGCTAGTCAGGAAAATGATTTGAAACGAAGAGGGATGAAGGAGGAAGGATTGCTCTTCAGTGACTTGCAGAGGAGTGACCTCAATAACCAGGCAGAAAAATGGAAAGGAGGAGAAGCGAATTAGGGGAAAACTCGATGGTGAAAGTGGTCTGGGTTTGGCAAAAGACCAGATGCATGAAGAAGGATGCCTCCGAAGGGGAATCAATGGATAATGGAGGTCGGTCAGGGATCAAAAGGAGAAAACTCGATCCCCTCAAGCAGCTGGGATGGCTCTTTTTAAAGGGAGCCTGGATGATTCGAGAGAGGGAAAAAAATGGTTGAAGATCGAGGGCGGAGGGTGAAGAGGGCTGTTGGAAATTGAAGGCGGAGAGGAGAAGCGAGCCTGCGACCGTTGCAAGTTTTCCCTTTTTCAAAAAGGAGGTCCCCTTTAAAAAGAAATTTTTATAAAATGGTTTTCCAAAACGAGGTTTTTAGCAAAACTAATTTTAAAAATCTTAAAAACCCTTTGTTTTTCACATAGTTTTTTCGATTTTTTTTTTATTTTTTGTGTTGTTTTCCATTTTTTTGCATTTTTTAGAATAAAGTCCTAAAAAATTTACGAGAAGACAAAGATTTAAAACTAATTTTTGTGTTTTTGCAAAGATATTTATAAAAGGGAATTTTTCTGAGAATTAAAAGCTATTTTGAGAAAATTTCTTCAGAAAATAGGTTCATATCCAGATTTTGAGAAAATATTTGAGGTTTAAAGCCTCGAATTGAGAAATACAGAGTTGGGGATCCAACAGAGCGCCGGATGAACTGCCTGAGCCATTCAGAACCATTTTTTGGTATTTTTGTAATTTTATTTTGGAAATCGGACAACGAGGCTTAGATTTGGATTTGAAACACTAGGTTCGGGTCCGGAATTGACTTTGAATGTATCAATATGGAATTCAATTCAAAAAATATGAAGAATGATTGAAATTTAGCTTTGGTTTTCTCAGAAAATGGAACCAAGGGCAAAAAGGTCATTTTTATAAAACTTTGGAAAATTTGGGGTGTTCACACTAGGTAACGCCCCCTCTCTTCGCCTGCTAAGCGCCTCACCGAGTTATCCTATTTGTTTCTCAAGTTTTGCAATGGAGTGCATGTGGAAACTTAAGTTCGCCTTGAGATCCGAGAAGGCTTGCATCATCTTGTCCTCAAAAGATTGGCTAGAAGCAGGCTCATGGGTTAGAGGCTGACTATAGGAAGGTAGGGTTGGGGGGTAGCTCGATTTTTTAAAACCAAGCACATAACCACCTTGCCTGGGTTGGTTTTGGGAAGGGATAGGGGGGTGGACTTGTGGATTTCTCTATGAGAAATTAAGATAGTTACGTCAACTCGGGTTATAGGTGTTGGAAAATGGGTTGGGTGCGAGCTTGGAGAACCCTTGCGCCATCTGTGTTTACTCTTGGACAAACTCAGGGTATTGCGGCACCACGGGACAGTCAAAGACATGGTGTGCTGGGCTATAGCACACAATGCACACACCTACATGGTTGGGGAGGGATTTCACAATAGATGATCCAATTTCTAGGTCAGCATGTCAACCTTGTTATGCAACTCAAGGGTTGTCTCTAATTCGAAGATATCAGCCTTCTTGGCTCCAACAGGAGCAGATGTAATACTCTTAGATCGTGAGGCAGAATCATGGTGCATCGAATTCTCACTTAGTGTCTCAAACAGGGCCCACGCCTCATCCTCACTCTTCAGCATGAAAGTACCCCCACAAGCAGCATCAACCATTTGACGGTTCTTCTTAGTCAACCCGTCATAAAAATATTGCACTAGTTGCCAACGGGGCACCGGGTGGTGGGGACACTTCCGGATAAGATCTTTTATTCTCTCTCACATCTCATGAAACATTTCTCCCTCAACTTGTGAAAAGTTGGTGATAGCTTTTCGATATTGGTTTGTCTTACCAATCAAAAAATATTTCTTGAGGAACTCTCTTTGCATATGTTCCCAGATGGTAATTTAAACTATATCTACAACCTTCAGCCAATGCTTGACTTTGTCCTTGAGGGAGAAAGGAAACAATGTCAACCTCAACGTGTCATTTCCGAAATTATTGATCCACACTATAAAATAGATCTCAAGGAACTCATTGATCATTGAGATAACTGTAGGGGTCTTCGTTGTTAAGGTTTAAAATGATGGTAACATTTAAATGACACTAGCCTTGATCTCAAAATGATTGGCTCCTACATCAGGTCTCATGATATAGGAGGCGAGAGTGTAAATATTGGGAATGAAGTACTCCCTCAGAGGGCAGGTAAATTGCTGATCTTCAGCCATGGGGCCGGATCAACGAGCTCTCCCAATAAGGGACCCGGGGTCCTCAACTATCTCAGCAAGCTCGGGGTCAAGCGAGCGTTGCCCTTGCATGCACCTGAAGGTAGACCGGTGCAGCAACTATCCTAAGTAAGGCTTTCTACCTACCTAACCTACAATGTCTCCAAACCACAACAAACCATAAAGCAGGTACATAGAAAAATAAAACTATAAAGCAGAAAATAAACAAACATGACACACTTGCACCCAACAGATATTTTGTGAAAAGTAAGCTATGAGCATGGTACCAATCGCGCACAATAACTTCCTAAGGGTAGCTTAGTAGGTGGGTCATGCAAAAAAGGTAAGTTGGTGTCTAGGGTGTGCAAACACGTGGTTCTAAACCTAAATGCTGAAAAGAAACTAAACAAACCCAAATAATCAACATAAAATTAACTAAATAGTCCTAAATAGTAACAAAAGGGAAACTAACAAACGTGAACAAACTGTGGCAATAAATTAAATACTCGATTTTCTATCATCATTCCTCAACAACGACACCAAAAAGTTGGTGTGAGTTTTGGAAAATGCTTCTTAAAATAATATTTTTAAATAAAATCAAGTGAAAGTCAGACACCAAAAATATAAAAACCGGCTCGCACGAGTGGTGGAGTCCGAGTCGATCTTAGGGAACATGAAATATTTTGTAGTCAAGCACACAATTAACTATTTTTTATTGCCAAAAAGCAAAATCAATTAATTGAGTAAATAAGAAGAGAGTGCAACCCTCAGCGAAGGACTTTAAATAATAAAATAACAACCTTATTACAAACCCAATTAAATGAAATAAAATAAAACATAATCTAGAAAGAAGAGAAAAGTCTTCAGTGCTTCGAGTTTTTGGGTCTCTTTTTTGCTTCTTTGTTCACTTTTGTATATGTTTGATTAAGGGCTCTTTGAGGCCCTTTATGAGGGGCTCTTTTCAAAACCTCAAAGGGTACTTTCGAGGGCTCAAAAGGCCCTCAAAAGTGGGCTCTCACACATCCGATCGCTTCTCTGCAATAATAAAAAACAAACAGTAGCAACAACTAATATAACTAAACAAAATATAATAGTTAATGAACTAAAATTTCAGTAAGAAAGGAAGATCTAAACTACACAAACTAACTACACTAAAAGACATAATAGCAAAACTACTTAACAAACTAAGTGGTCCACAAGAAACTAACTAATATAACTAATTATGAATACTAAACTAAAATCAAACAAAGAAAAACTAGTGCAAAAAAATCAACGAAATGCATAAAATAAATTAATAATGTATAGATAATTAAGATGACCTAACTGAAATAGCATGCTAAAGACGTACTTGGAAAAGGACTATTAATCACTTAAAGTAAGAATGCCAATATAAACTACTTAGAATAACCTAAAAAGGAACACATGCTTAACCACGATAGCTAAGCAACATATACTACCTAATTTAAACTACCTAATCCAGACCGGTGAAATAACCAAACAAAACAATGACTAAAAAATAAATTACAACTATGGAAATAGCAAAACTAACACATATAACTAATGACTCAAATCATGGCTAATACACCGAACTACTAAAACAAATAATAACTAATGCAAACAAGTCACGACTAATAAAATAACTAGTTGATTCTATGTTACAAAAAAATTTATTATATTAGCTAAACTAGTCTATGAAAAACATTAACTGACGTTAGTCTAGGAAAAATGTTAACTCATGTTAGACTAACCTTTATGAAATAAACTAACCTATATAAAATCAATTAATAAACTAAACTATAGCAAAAGTTAATGTTAACTACATCAAACGTTAGCAACACAAAATAATTTCATGCTGGTTCTTTGACAGCGTCCAACACGCAACTGTCGTGTTTGACGTTGTCTATTCAAGAAAATCTCTACATAGAGTGAAAACGTTGTGTTGGGGTCTAGAAATATTTTTAAACTAACTATATCTATATGAATATGTATGCTACACGTAAACTGAAAAAATAATATCTAATACACTATATGTCATGACAATGCAGATTTTTATGTATGCAATGAAACCCAATGAATCTAAATTACGAAGATGGGGGAGAAGAAGACTCACCAAGCAGCTCGCCTCCAACAGACGGGTTGAGAAGAGGAAACAACTTTTCCACTTATCACAAACACCTCCAGATGAAAAAGAGAGAAAGATCAACGAAGGTAGGGGTAAGAAAAAGAGAAAAGAAGAAGAGAGGAAGAAGAGAAGAAGAAGGAACCGATATGGAAGAAGAGGGAAGAGAGTGGCAAAAGGAGGGGGGGGGGGCAGGATCCAAGAGGGAAAAAATGTCTCTCTCTCTCATAAAGCTACTATTTATAATGTGCAATTAGGTTTTGAGAAATTATTTCAAAAGAAGTCCAATACATTTTCAATATTTTCAAAAGGCTTCTCTTTTAAAAAGTATTTTCTAAAAGCTTAATTATTCTTCCCTAATTGCTCCAACATGGCTCAAATTCTAATTTGATGAAAAACGATAAAACTCTCTGCAAACAAGCATTTTTATGTGATTAGTGCACATGATCATGCATGGAAATGTATGAATTTATGCATAAAAATTATGCATGATCAACAATAGTTGTTGTACGGTCATCGCACGTGCCTCTACGACATAAGTAGTTGTTGCAACACTGTTCTAGGCACAATGTGCCCTACGCAATGCACGAGTGTACGATTATCACCTAACTTGCGCTACACGCATGCCAACAGTTTCCATGCATGTGCGCCACGCTTTTATAAAGAATTGTCGCGTCATGCAATGTGCACACACAAACGGTTGCCACGACACGTGCGCAACACACGCTCGAAAACAGTTATGGGTGCCCATTTCTTGCGCCCATTCTCTTTGTACTTCCATTGTGGGCAATTTCCTTTATTTTGTATTTGCTTTCTTTTAAGGCTATAAAAGTCATGGCCCTTTTGCGTTTTAGAGAGCTTTTTGATGAAATAAAAATTTGGCTTGTTGGCTTCTTTGGGTTTGTATGACTCTTCATTTCTTTTGCTTTGTTGGTTATGTCTAGCACAAGGCGTGAGATCCTTCTCACTAACCGTTCGACTCACCTAGACGTTGCATGTGTTTGGGTCTGCTTGGGCCATTGGCGAAGGCTGACCACCGACGCACGTGGAGTAGGTGCACACCCGACGAGCCAAGGAGCCAGTAGATGGTCTAAGGGCTTTCTTCGTCCCCCCTTCAACAAAGGAGGTTTACAACATCGGGTTGGTCTTGATGTGGTTTGTGCTTTGAAGCTCCCTGTTTAACCATGTCGAAGTGCGAAGTTGGGTAAGCATTTTATCTTTTGGGTTTTGCTCAAGTGGTTGAAACTTTAGCCATTTAAGCAAATTCAACTAAGTTACTAAAGACCGGACGTGCACTTTCGTGCGACCTCTAAGGTTGTGCACGTGCACAGGCCATTGCATCCTGAAGGACTCTTCGAATGAACCATATATATATAACATCCTAACTTTTTGTAACCTGACATTTTTTATATTATAATACATTAAAGTAAATTTTATGCATAATTCATAAATTATATTGTCGTATTTTAGATTTAGTGAGATTTGGACCTTGAAATCGTCAAAATTTGGTTCAAATCAAATTTGATATGATCTATGGGCAGAATCATACTTTTATATACAAAGGACATAATTAGAAATTTTTAAAAAGGAGGAGGATTATTTTGTTAAGATTTCTTTAGGAATTTGATTAAAAGATTTAGGTTTTATTGGGTAATGGCATAATGGTTAATAGATTGGTAGAGAGGGGCAAAATGGGTATAGAAAATGCATGAAGGGCATTTTGGTAATTTTAATAGGAAAACTGTCATTAAAATGAACAACTTAGCCCCCACCGACTTAATTATATTGACATCTGTTAAGAAAGTTGAGATTAGTGTATTAAGGAGGTTTTATTAAACCTAAGCTTATATATATATTCATCTCTCTCCCTATTTATATCTCTAATTTCCCTTTCTTTTCACTATCCCATTCCCCACTCTCTTGCTCATCTCCTTCATGGAACCACACATCATTTCCCTCTTATTTCAACCACTCTCTCTCACAACTATCAAGTTTTGGTTGAGGAGAAGTGGATGCTACCTGTAGGAACGAATTTGGGTCTCTATTTTGGGGTTTGCCATTTCTTGGTGTTTGTTTTCTTACGTGTGAGGAGTATGGTGTGATCTTCCTACTACATGAATTCTAGGGGCATGTAAGCATGCTGATGAAGTTGGTCTGAAAATCATGATCGTTAGGTAACATTTTAGCATGTTTAGAAAGTGTTTAACGTGTAAATCATATGTTTTTTGCTAAAAAACTCATTGCATGCTATGAAGTTGTTCAACATTATTTTAAGTTTGAACTTTCATATACCCATGATAGTTGTACGCTTAGGAAAAGATGTTTTCAAAAGTATGCATGTTTGTGTTTTCCTGGCTATGAGGTTAAATGTAATTTTGATCTAGTTTTATTGTAAAAATGCATGTTAGAATTGTTTGTTTCATATTTTAGAATGAGGATCCATGAATTTCTATTGAAATTTTTTATTTTGGATAAAGCATTTTTTATTTGGCTATGTTTAGGATCGACTCCTGCTGGTTAGGAGTTGACTCCTTCATAGATATGCTTGTTGCTCTGTCTCCGAGGGTCGACACCTACACATAAAGGGTCAACACCTTATTTTCATAACTCTGTTGGGCATTTTTTGAGATAGAGAGTTGATACATGTTATAAGAGACTTGACCATGTTTTAAAAGAGTCGACACCTGTTATAAAGGAGCCGACCCTTGTTTTAAAAGAATTGACTTCTGAATATAAAGAGTTGACTCTTGAACATTAAGTGTCAACTCTTGAATACTCCTGATCATTAAGAGTCGACTCATGAGTTACCCAAGGGTGGTTTGTGATGTTTTGAGTTCGGGTACGGGCTGTTGACCTTGAAATTTAAAGGAACCAGCCCGAAACAGTTGTGTATGAATTGATGATACCAATATTTTTTGATTTTGAACAATATTTATGCAATAGAGCATTAATTGATCTCAATTGGTCAAAGAGGGATCCATTTTGTGCTTAAATGCATATTTCTTATTGTATGTTTTGTATTGCATTGTGATGTGAAGTCTCGCTATTTCTAGTTATGAGTACTACAATTATGGTAATACCAATGAGAAGAAAGGGGTATGCATACGTATAATTGGAATTCTAGGTTGACGGCCCTAGAGGTTTCTTATTACAATAACATGTTTGAGTGTTGACCTAAAATACCAAGAGGGTATTGTATGATGCATAATGAATTAATATTTAATAATAAAATACAATGAATGCTTGTTTATGCTCGTCAGGTTTTCTTGCGGCTTGAGCTAACTTGTTAGATGTGAACAAGCCCGCACCAACCTTGTGGAAGAATTTTTAGGATATTTAAGTAAGCTTCCGTCACGTGGATCTAAGAGATTCATTCTCTACCATGAGGCTTAGGGAGCACTGGATTCCGATACTAGAAGCGGAGGTAGAGCTGCTACAGTATGCTTCGTAGTGTACACGACGTTGACTATAGGGAGAGGGATAAGGGCTTGAACTCTAGGTCTCAGGGAAAGGAATGCCTTGATGAAGGGTTTTGGATTCTCGTGCAAGTATGACAGTAATCATATGAGAATAAACATCCATTGAATGACCCAGTGATGCCCAAGTGGCAAGGAGAGTGATGCCCCTTTGAATATGCATGATTAAATCAATAAATGAGTGTGGTGCATGGTGTGTAATGTAACATTAATTAAATAAAAGTATTTGATAAAATATTCATGCATGTAGGTAGACATGGAATGAGTTTGTGTATTTAGTGCATAGCACACCAGAGGGTCGAACCTTGAGTTGGGCGAGTCAACTCCTCTAGGCTTATATTGGTGTTTCGTTTTGTATTGAGAATCAACTATTGGGAATGCAGAGTTGACTCCTCTTTTGTTGTATATTTTGTCATACTTCGAGAGTCGACGCTCAGATATATTAGAGTCGACTCCTTAGTCGTTTATGATGGATGGTTTTGTTGAGATATGAGTCAACTCCTAGGTTGAAAGAGTCTACTCCTCTTTTAGTTTTAAATATTATGTGAGTTTTTTTAGAGTCTATCCTCAGATGTATCTGAGTCGACTCATCCTTGTTAGCTGGGGGTCGACCCTTGAGTTGAAAAAGTCGACTCCTCTTGAGTTCTTTCTTGAATGATAATTCTCTCAATGGTCAACTTTTGATGAGTAGTGGATCAACTTTCCGTGCTTGAGAAAAAGATTTTTAAGCATAGTGACCCTTTTTGAACGAACTTGATCTTGTGCTACTACCTTGTGATATTTGTTTGTGGAGTTGGTTTACACTGAGACAATGGTTTGTCTCACCCCATAATTATTACTATTTTTTAGGTACTCAATAGTAGGCAAATGCGACAACATAGGACACGTGAGCGGCTCATCAACATTAGTGGACGTGGACCTGGAACTACTTTTGTGATTTTTAAGAACTTTGTATATTTTATAAATGTGGATAAATATTTTGAATAAGTTATATTTTGTGAAATGAAATGATCTTTATGTTTTGCAAAAGTATGTAATTGTGTTGTGAATTTTTTATCCTAGTTTGGAACTTGGATTTGAAAAGAAATTTTAAAATAAGAACAATCTTTCATGGTGTACTAGAAAAATGACATTTTATAAAAAAAACTTGGTAAAATTTGGGGTGTTACAATATATCGCCTCCCTGGTACACTCCTGTCCATCCCATGCTTGTTTGTAACTAACCTAAATGCTTTCTTCGTGACTTATGTTATTCATGATTTTTTTAAAGTCATATTCGAGTTATCATGCAAGCGTCCGTAAATAACATGTGAAATCTATTTTGAAGGTATTTTTTCCACTACGAGGTTGTCCACTACTCCAATGCATGTTTGCTCCTTTCCATACCTCTTCGTTAGAAAAATTGGCACTTCACACATTTTTTTACAGTGGATCCTCCACGGGCAATCAACCATAGTCTGCAAGATCTTTCTCATCCATACAACAATGACTCTGTTACTATAGCTCTTCACAATTTTTGTTTTATAGTTATTCCTAATCACATGGTCTCTTAAAAAATTTGTGACAATGCTCAAGATCATTAAACCTTTTACCGCAAACAATTTTTCTACTGTTTGAGTATGTTGTCGACCATTGAAACTATTTACAATCATTAAGTTTTTAATTATCTAAGTGGTCATGCATTATGACCATATTTATTGATATTGACAATATTTTAATTTCTCACTAGAAAATCAAAATAAATAAACTTTCAAATCCTTCTATTTTAAACATGATATTTTTAAAATATGGCCTAAATTGTATCTCTTCCTTGCATTTTTTTTATTAAATGATGATAAAAATGCTCAAAGGTATTTGAATTGGAAGACCATACTCAACAAATGCCAAATTAGAAAAGATTAATTTTTTTTTGCATTTAAAGGACTTGGTTATAAAATGCCATGATTTTCCTGCACCACAAAGGCACTAAGTGACCTTTTATAAAGCAAAGCAAAGATCTCGACCAATATATGTAAATATAATTGTGTAATATCCATATTATATAGTTACATACTGCATAAATATTAGAATTATATAATTAAATAATATAGGATATAGTCAACATACCCCAGTTCAGATTATTGTTTTTTTAGTCTTTGTTGGCTTTAGAGTAGGGGTGGCAAAACTTGACACGACCCGCCAACCTGCCACTTAGGCAGGTTTGGGTTTGGCAAAAATGAACCCGTTTAATAAACGGGTCGACCTGCCTAACCCGTTTATTAAACTGGTCGGGTTCGTGTTAGGGGTAAGCCGACCTGCCAACCTGTTTAATAAACGGGTTAGGCGGGCGGGTCAACCTGCCAACCCGTCCGCCAACCCACCAACCCGACCCGCCAACCCGTTTACCCGACCCAACCCGTTTATTAAGCGGGTTGGCGGGTCGTGTCGGGTTATCCGTTTAATAAACGGGTCAGGTTCGTGTTTGCCAAAGCCGACCCGTTTAATAAACGGGTTGGGTTCGGGTTGCGGTATGCTGACCCGCCAACCCGACCCGATTGCCACCCCTACTTTAGAGCAACAATATTAAGTTTTTACTTATCCCTTCATTGCCCTTTTCATGTTTTTGTCTTTCTGGGTTGAAGATTGATGCTAGTTGTTTGATAAAATATTTTGTTTTGTTTTGAATTTTTTTATTTATTTTAGTTTCTTTTGACTTGTTTTTGTATGCATTGATTCTTTTGGCTATCGGTGTATAAAAGTTCAAGAGGACTATGACCTTCTAATTCATTGCTTTTCTCCAAAACATGCTTAAGTACCTGTAAAACCTGAAATTTGTTTAGAAATTAAATAAATAAAGGAATGGCTTTATTTCAAGTTAAAAATATATTTTTTATCTTTTATTGTTAATTTTGTGTATTTTATACGCATAATTTTATCTTTTTGACAAAGAAAGATAAAATGATCGTTTCAACATTTTTTGTACATAAAATATCATTAAAAATATAAAATTGTCATGAAAATTGATCGTTTTAAAGAGCATATGCTCATTTAGGTGTTTTTGAAGTGTTCGAATTTATCAAGAGACATTTTTAAGATTTTTAGGATGAATTCTCAAAAAGGGTAGTTTAGTCATAAAATTAATCTCAAAAAATATTTTAATTAAATAAAGTATTATCTTTAAAACCATTTTTTTTGTCTAAAATAAGGTTATTAGCCACCAAATAGTTTAATTATAGTGTTATTTAATTTTTATTTTACCCATTTCATTATAGAAACTCTTTAGTTTTATTTTACAAAAGTTTTTTCGTTTTTATTTTTATTTTTTATTTTATTTAAGTTCCTCGGGTCGGGCCCGAATAGGACCCAAATCGGGTCTAATCTGGACCCGACGTTTCACCCCCGTACAACCTAACCCAAATCATTTTCTTCCCATTTCATCTTCTTCTCCTTCACGCAGCCTCCCGAGCCATCCTCCTCCTCCTTCCTTCCTCGTTCGGAGACCGGCCGGAGCCGGGTGCCGTCGCCGACCCCCACCTCGCCGACGTTCCCTCTTCCTCATTCCCTTCTTCTTTCCCCCTCTTCCCTTTTTCTCCTGAGTTTCCCCTTCGTCCGAGCGCCGACCGGAGGCCGCCACCACTGTGACCCCCGTTGCTGCCGGCCACTGCGTTTGGCTACCGTTGCATGACCCTTCGACTCCGACATTTGAAGCCGCAGGACCGCCTGACCTCGCCCTCCCTGTGCAACAAGCGAATAGCCTCTGCTGTTGCTTCACCGCCGACGCCGGTGAACCCTGGTGAGCCGCTGCACTTGTCTGAATTTTTTCGTTCTTTTCTCCCCTCTGTTCAGCAATACACGCCCATTTATCATTGTTTTTTCGTTTTCTGGGGTTCGATTTCCCTGATTTGGGCAGAACCCGAGCCACTGTAGGTGGCCGGACCTCTGTCTTTGCCGGAAAAACGGCCCCCAGCCATGGGGGGGGGGTTTCACTGTCTCGTAGAATGTCATTTAGATTTTCTTTTCTGTTTCTTGCCGCACGACCCTAATCAGGGTTTCGCAAATCCCGAATGCGTGTTTGCTTAGAAACCCGAGCCCAACCGATTGGGATCATTTTCTTTTCATGCTGATAATGGACCGAATTGCTTGTATGCGTTAAAGTAAATTTGTATTTGCCGAGTCTTGCTGTCTTCACGGCATAGCCTGCGCATACCATTCCCGACATTGGGAATTGTGCAGGGCTGCCGATGCGAGACAGCAGAAACATCTCTTGTTTTTAACGACAGTTTTGTTTTGGTTTTCCTGTCTCAGGTCGTATTCCCAAAGGAATACAAAATCCCCTTAAAAAACAGATTGCCTATGTTTTTGTGCCATCGCGAGGAGCGATGTTTTGGATAGCGTGCATCCTGTGAAGTTACTCCACACGGCTGTCCAATCTTGTTTGGACTTGTCAGTGCTTTACTTTTAGATTTTTCGCCAATAGGGTTACTGTTTTGCATTTTGATTTCTGGTCGCTCATATGCTTGAGCGGATTGAGATAAGTTTGTCATTGTGTGTGCAGCTGTAGCCCTCTCTCATTGCGAGAGGGGCGATTAGATAATTCATGTGGCAGTTGCGCTGGACTTTCAAGCTTTCGAGTTCCGCTTTACTCTTCGTCGGATAACAAAGGTAAGATTTCTAAACTAAAATTTTAGAATGTAATTTATGTTGTATGATAGAAATCTAAAGGTTAGTTTGTACTAGTTTGTACGTATAGTGAATTCGTAACACAGTCACATTGCTAGAAAATGTTTAGAATTGTATTGTATTGTCAATATAAACGTGCATTACAGGTGCGTAGTTGAGCAAATTGCACGATGCTTAATGCTAAGCATCACATGTTGCTAGAAATGCCATGCAAAGAGAAGAAAAAATTCAAATGCTAAAGCATGTAAATCGGGTAAATATCCGTGGTAAGTAGTGGTGCAAGTGCATCACAGGTTAATTACTTTCTTGACTGCGACATTCTCCTGCTCACATACTTACATTCACTTAATTGTGGATATTTGAGACTGTTTTGTTGGAATCCAGAAATCATGCTGATCATGATTTGAATATATGAGAATAGAAGTGGTCTTATTTTTGTAGTTTGGAGATCATGTTTGTTATGATTTTAGTTAGTGGAATATTGGTGTGTGTTTGTTGCAGGTACATGTTCGACATTGCCTTGTGAAATGAATGGTTGAATGAATTGATCTGTTTGACATGATTGTATTAAATGCTTACATGAAATTATGTTCAAATTAAGTATGTTATGCATATTAAAATTGTATCATGAAAGCATGCCTAAAATGAATGTATCATGCTTGTAAATATGCATGCATTTTACTGCATATCCTACTCGTTGTGCACTTATTGAATCATGCATGAGAGCATATAAGTTTGAATTATGCAAGTGGCATAGACTTTGATATGATGCATGACACCATGCAAGTTTGAATTATGCAAGTAGTATAGACTTTGATATCATGCATGAGAACATATAAGTTTGAATTATATAAGTGTCATAGATTTTGATATTCATGCATGAGGGCATGCGAGGGTTATCTTGTGAGATTATAATGCTTGGCTTTGACCTATGACTTAATAATAAAGACAACCCCCGGACTATGGGTCCAATTGAGGCGTTGGTAAAGCCAGACTCTCTAAGATGGTTGGGTCCGTCCCGATCTCTTGTTCTCCCGGGAGAGGGAAGGGCGGTACAAGCCTCGTGGAACATGTGTTTTCGAGGACTGAAGGAGCCTCTTGTCCCCGTCCCACGGAGGTTAGGGGACAGGTCTACCAATGAGTCCTAGGTGATAGGACCACAACTCTGCAGAGTTAGGGACGCATGCCTGAATTTTCGCCGGCGATTTTGGTTTGACGTAGACCAAGACCTGGGACCATGGGTTCGTTCTCCCAACCGTTGTATTGCAGGGTTGAATCGCTCAGGAAAGAACCAGTTAAACCATAAGAGTGCAATAAAAAATATATAGAATAATAAATACTCTTATGGTTGTTTTTAGATGCCTATATCCTCTATTGTACCAGACGAGTTTGAATAAGCAAGAGAAACAATTAATAAGATTTTTAAGATAACTGTTTTTATATGCATAATCATATATTGTGAACATGTAGAGATTTCTAATTGCATGATTATTGTTTACAAATTTGTTATATGTGAATGAAAAATATATGTTTATGATTGGTCATGTGATTTGACCTATTGTTACAAGCTAAGGGCTTGGTTGATGCACGTGAGGAACTTGTGTGTGCGATGCACACAGGAAGGGTGGAGATAAGACCTGTTCCATTATTATATTTGAATGCAAAGTGCATAAATGTTTTGAGAAAAGACATGTGAATTTATAATTGAAATAATGCATGCCTTAGTCATAACTTGGACATGAGCATGTTTTTTTTGAACATAAATGAAGTGAATGATCGTGTTGCATGAGAGATTTCTCACTTTTATACATTTATGCAAATGTTTGTCATGGATGTGAATGGTTGTAAAATTAAATGCCATGAATGAAAATGAATATGATTTGGAGTTCCATGCATACAAATGATGTAATTATGAATGCTATGAAATGAATGATGGTTTATGTCACAGGGATTCGGCTAGCAGGGTGCTGCACCCGCGTCGACACGACTCGACGCGGGTGCGGTCAACCCGATCCTGGGTGCGTTGACCGCACCCAGGATCATTTAGGTCCTTTTTTTTGATTTTTTTTTTAAATTTGCCCTATGAAATGGGCTGCGATTTTTTTTTTTAAAAAATTTGCTGACAGCAGCTGTCTGTCAGCTGCTGACAGCAGAAAAACCTAGGGGGAAACAACGATTTTTTTAAAAAAAAAAAGTCTGCTGACAGCAGCTGTCAGCAGAAAAACCTGGGGGGAAACAACGACCCCCTTTATATATATATATATTTTACATTTTTGCCCCTGCCGCACCCCCACACCCGGGTTTTTTGGAAGTGCCGAATCCCCGCACCCGCGCCCGCACCCGCACCCGCACCCGCGCCCGCACCCGCACCCGCACCCGCACCCGCACCTGCACCTGCACCCGCACCTGCACCCGCACCCATGTGACATAGATGATGGTATATGTGATTGAATATCATGTTGTTGTGATGTGGATTCTCTTGACTCTCATTTCTAAAATGATGGGAATTTCACTTGATTGCATCTTTTGAACTTGAATTGCATTCTTCAAGTTTAGTTTTGGTTTCCTACGGGCATGTGGTTAATGCCTTATAATATTTATAGATAACCTCGTGGAGGATTGAAGCGAAACACGGGTTGCTGCGTGACTGAAGGCTCCACTCTTACCTAGTACGGTCCAAAGTTGCCAGTCGAGGAAGCGAGAAGCGATACAAAAAGTGGAAGCGAGAAGCGAGACACTTCTAAAATTTTAGGAAGTGGAAAGCGCGAGACGACTTAGGAGCGAAACCGGAAGCGTCTCGAAAGTGACTTAGGAAGCGAACTGAAAGCGACCTAAGAAGCGAAGAAGGAAGCGACATAGGATTCAAATAAGAAGCGAAAAAGAGGCGAATAAGAATAAAAAGGAAAGCGAAAATGTAATTATATATTTTTATTTTATCAAAAAATAAGATTTATGTCATCATTGACAAAATAAAACATGTATCTAACACAATAAATAATATAAATTGCAATTATTTAACAAATGTATCATTTGCAACTTTCAAACATTTAAAAAATAATACATCAAGAGAAGATCATAATTCACATTTTTGTTGCAACCATTTAACAAATGCATGCATGCACTAAATAATGTATTAAGAAAACTAATAAATTTGATTAAAAAACATACCTTTTTCAATGAAAGAATTAAATGACTTGATTGTTATAAATCTTGTGATCTCTTCAACATAAAAAATGAGAAATCAATAAACTCAAAGATTACATAGAGATATGATTAAAATTTTAAGCTATAGAGTTCTAAACTGTAAATTATAAGCTATAAAGTTCTAAACTATAAACTTAAAATTAACATAATCCACTACTTCACTTCATCATGCAAGGTTCAAAATAAAAGTACATATCAAACCAACAAAATATTACATCATGACAAAAAAAGTAACATAAAAGTTTCTAAGTTGGACTATTCCAACTACATTAAAAGAATAATTAAAAATTCAAGAGTTCATTAATCTGTCATCTTTCTCTTCCCCTTCAAGTCAACAATAGATCGAGAACTTTTTGCATCATCACGTGCTTCTTGTCCTCCATGACCATGCCTTTTGCTCCTTCCTTCATTTCCTATAATGAATATGTTAAAAAATAAAAATGTGCAAAAACCTTAATTTAAAATATAAAAAATATATATAAAGAAAAAAGTAAAAATAAAAAACACAAGATCAACATACCTTGCCTAGGTCTCCTGCTAAAGAAACGATCAATCCAACCTTGAGGAACTGATGGTTGCTCTTGTATATCTGCAGTTCTACTAGCTCTGCTGGATTGATTTGTATCATCTTCAACTTCATTTGTACGTATGATTATTGGAGGTAATGGAGCTCTTGGCCGTGCGTCTTTGGGTTTGGATTTGGAAATAATGCTTGATTGTTGTGCAATATCATACAAATCTCTCCATCACATGTCTTCTAATCTCAACGTATTTTCTTCTACAATAGGAAGTTCTGGATTGATATCCCATTTTCGACTAGGTCCTTTGTAGCGATTGTTGCACCTTTTATCACAAGAATATAAAATATGAATGCTACTAAACAATCAATGATAGAAAAAGAGAAAAAAAATACTAAAACAAAAGTACAACACAGTTTAATTATACATGTCAATCAATCGAAGATTGAAATGAATGTACACCAAGGTATCAACACGATCTTCATTGAGCCTATTTCTTTTAACATTGTGAATATAACTATAGGTGCTCCACACTCTTTCTGTAGAAGATGTGCTAATAGGTTGAGATAAAACTTTAATGGCTAATGCTCTCAACTCAGGTGTATCACCACCATAAAAACGCCACCAATTAAGCATTGACATTGTAGGATTCACTGCATCTATTCTTGATGCATTTTGGCTAAATCTTTCACTTCTTGATGCAAAAGCCACAAGTTGTGACCTGTAAAGTGTAGATAGCTCTTCATTTTCAGCAGATATGACTTCAAGCTCGAGCATTGCACCGTCTAAGATATCATTATCCTTTTCTGCAAAAAAAATGTTTAATAATTATAACAAGAAAATGCAAATAAAATAAAAAATAATTAAATCATTAAACTTTAAACTTTATTAAATAGCTAGAATAAAATTTTTACTAGGAGAAACTCGTTTTGACCCCTCCTGCTGCTGGGATCTTGAGATACTCCGACTTGTAATATAGGCCCATTCATTCTATCCCATCTATTTGAGACAATCTTATGAATCTTTTCATATAAATCTGGTTGTCCTTTTAGATTGTCTTTGATTTTCCCCAACATGTTGTGCATGCCTTCATACACTTCACCAATTATAGGGCCTTCTTGATCACAAAATTTAATCATCTTATATATGGGTTTTGTAATCAATAATGCTAAACGTACAGAATAGTAAGAGCCCTTTTTTTCATAGTTTCATCCGTGTATGATTGCTTTCACTCGCTCCATCTATCTGAAATTACTGTGAGCCTCAAGCTCTCCCTCACATCAAGCAAGCGCTTCAAAGTAGTATAATGTGAACCAAACCTTGTTTTTGCAATCTTTATTAGCTCTAATTTTTCATTGCTTCTAAAGATTGCTAGTGCTTTTGAATGATTTGTGATATACTTCACAATTTCTTTACTCTGCAAATATGTTTCTCCCAACCAATGAAACTCATGTGCCAAATCCTTAAATATCAAATTAAGTGTGTGCACAACACAATGTGACCAAAAAATATACTTATACGTTTGTTTTAATTCTTCAGCTGCTAACTTGCAATTTGCTGCATTGTCTGTAATCACTTGCACTACATTAAAAGGCCCTACAATTTTAAATCCTGTCTTAAAAAACTCGGCAATGTTTGCAACTCACTATTGTACATTAGAAAAATCGCTTGCATATAAGAACATCGAGCCAAAACAGTTTGATGCAAGTATATTTATCAAGTGTTTGTTCTTGATATTTGTCCAACCGTCGGAGACAATGAAAACTCTAAACTCCTCAAACTTTTCTCGAAATTCATTTAACTCTCTGTGAACACACTCTTTCTCACTGTCAACCAACGTTGTTCGCGCTTTTTCATATGATGAAAATTTATTTCCGGGCACTTTACTAATTGCAGATATCATCTCTTCCCAATATGGTGATCGAAGCACATTGAAAGGTATGCCATTTGCACACAAAAATCTGATAATTTTGTGATCTATATCATCTTTTTCTACCTTTTTAAAGGTATCACGAATATCAACTGCTTTTCGGCTTCCATTAGATGATGTAGTCATACTAATAGGCGTCTTCAGTTTATCAATTCTTGATCTCCTCAACTCAAATGTACTTGATGAAACCTCCACTCGGCGAACTTGCCTCTTAATTTTTCTTGCCAATTCTGCATTTTTTGCAACTACAGGGCAAAAGGCAATCCCAACACTTTGTCACTTTGGAGATCCCATGAGATGTGCAAAAACTCGAGTATATGACCCATGATAAATATTTTTGCAATGCCTGCACATAAAAATCTGGGTTCCACCTTGCTTTCTTTGCCCACTCTTCTTTTGTTTCAATACATGGCGCCATAGCACTGTTGTTTTATGCATGCTAGGTGGTTCATCATCAGAATAGTAGTCATCTAAGTCATATTCTTCTTCATCTTTCTCATCAAAACAATTTTCATTTCTGTCCTCAAACTGATATGGACAATCAGAAGACCTCTTGCCCTTTCTTGCATTGTCCTTCCTAATACTACTAGACGATTCATGCTCCAATTTGTACAAAGAATCATCATCATCATCATAATTATCGTGATCATAACTTGTGATGGTCATTAATGAAGCAAAGAACAAGCAAATATACATGTATCATAAAAGTATATGAATCATTTTAGAACACTTTAAAAAAACTATTATTAACAACAAAAGATGGAGAGTGGAATGCCAAAACAAAAGGGAAAAATAAGAGACCCAAAGTGAACCATGAACGTCCCTTGCAATTGAATTCCCGTAAAATACCGTGGGGTTTACTAAACAACTTCAGTGTCAGCGCACATAAACTAATCATGCTCATTTCTTAAAATAATCCAGACAATATGTATCACACACAGCTTCGTAGTCACAATCTAAATTTCAGAATTGTGAAACCAATCAGATTTCCTTTTTCTAATAGCATTAACACCCGTAATGAATACAGAAGAAAGCATCAAGCCTTAAAATTCAAGTTTAATTAAACTAAATCTCAAACAAACATGGCAGTTGAAACACCACAGATTTAATTTAAACCAGGAAATCATAAATAGGTAGAAGCCTAATAAATCCAATCTAAAAAGAACCGCAGACTATGTTCTATTTATTCTTATCATAAATTTTGGTTTAATGCCCATCAAATCAAATTTAATGAATCAGTACATGAATCAGCCAAGAGTCCAAGACTCAATGCATATAGCAAAATTTGTGTATAAAACCCATAAAGTTATATATATGATTCTTGAAAACTTGTCAGTAATAAACACCGGAACACAAGCATCGATCAATCGATTTAACTACAATCAGTGTGAAACTGTGAACCCATATTAGAAGGATGCATATTAAAAATCTATAACGCCAATCAATTTATTTCAAATAGAAACAATCTTTGATCATTAGTGAACCTAATACAAGAAACAAGCAGATCAACATTTAAACCAACATATCTAATTTAAACAGAATTAAAATCTCAGCAAAAGTCCTTAAAAGAAATTAGATCTTTTTATGTTCATCTAAACCCAAATCAGAAAACTGATACCCGAATCAACAAAGACAGTCAGTGTTTCGCCCGTATCCCAGGGGGTGTACCCACAACTATTCCTATACAAGGGGGCGATAGCCCCTATTCGAGTCTAAAGCCACTCACCCTATGGTAACTGCCCTCGCTGATTCCACTTTTTGACAGATTGCAAAAATCTGAATGGGCGACATTCAGACAGACTTAAGAAAAAAGAGGAGGAGGACATCAGAATTGGTTTAAAGAAAAAAAAATTACCGTGTTTCACCCAGATCCGGAACAACCAAGAAAAGTTGGTCGTCGGACGTCAATGGATTTCAGAAATGCAGAGTCTCAGACTCATCCAAAATAATATTTTTTATCGTCTAAACAACCAAGAATAGTGGATGAGAGAGGAGAGCGAATCGAAAGAGAGAGGTCGCTGGACGTCAGTGGTCGAGAGAGGAGAACATACCTGAACAGAGACATTGCCAACGTCGCTCGAGGAGGTCTTCGGTCGTCGGATGTCAACAAAGGAGGAGGTCGCCGATCGTCGGAGGTCGCTAGTCGTCGGAGTTCGTCGGTCGTCGGAGGTCGCTGGTGGCCGAAAATGAGAGAGGGAGAGAGAGAGAGAGAGAGAGAGAGAGAGAGAGAGAGAGAGAGAGAGAGAGAGAGAGAGGAGTCAGGTGAAAAACAAAACCCTAAGCCTTCGTTATTAAGTTTTCACGTTTTTTTTTAAAATATCCGTTTTGCCCTTATTCGGAAAAATATTTTCTTTTAGTTTCTTGTTTTTCATGTGTTAATTTTGTTTTTAAAAAGGGTAAAAAAGACATTTCGTAAATGCATCCTCCTTTAAAGGGAAACGCGTACCCCATGAGAGGGGGACATATCTCCCTTTAAAGGGGTGCATGTTTCCCTTTAAAGGGGGACGCATTTCTTCTTTTTTATGTACGCTTCCCCATACATTTCGGAAGCACCATGTTTCGCGCTTCCGAAGCGCGTCTCGGGGAAGCGC
This sequence comes from Nuphar pumila, assembly GCF_984573655.1. Classification (NCBI taxonomy): domain Eukaryota; kingdom Viridiplantae; phylum Streptophyta; class Magnoliopsida; order Nymphaeales; family Nymphaeaceae; genus Nuphar; species Nuphar pumila. The sequence continues at coordinate 43,315,720 of NC_143258.1, forward strand.
GCTTCCCCTAATGCATGTGCGTTTTCGGTAACTCTGGTATGGTCTCTAGAGGATCCAGACATTTTGGGAGAGTTATAAACTTGTCAAGATTTAATTTTCATGTTTGAATCTTTAAACTTTAAGAATTATAATATTTTGGAACGAGAAGAATGTTAAATTTTGCCTTTTCATTTATGCAATGATTATTCTTGTGATTTGAAAATTTTGAATTCTTACGTAATTCCTCAATTGTCTTATTAGATAAGTTTCGTCTTCTGCATTTTTGTATCTTTTTTCACATGCGAGCATCCTTAGAGTAATAAACCCCATCGAGATACGTTTATGGATGATTATGTACTAGATCTGATACTAGGAGGCTAATATACACTCGCGCTTGCTCTCAGGTAGGCCGTCTAGTATTTAGAACGGTTGAAATGTGGCCATAGACGAACTTGTGGGATATTACTTTAGAGACTCATGTGTACTTTTATAATAAATAAAAAGCTTTAAATTTTTCTCAAAATTTCGAGTTTGAGAAAGTTTTAAAAATGTTGGATTTTTGAGGGGCATTATAGTTAGTATCAGAGCATGGGTAAGAGTGACCTCAAGTCACGAGCAAGATCGCCTTTGCAGGTATGATATCTGTTATGTAAATATTATTGATATGCACATATGTGATATGTGGTTATGAATTGTGAAAACATGGTTTGATGTTTGTTGAAAAACCTAGAAATATGTTAGGATTTACATTAGTTTCGTGTGTGGTTGCTTGCTTGTCCAAATGACATGGGCAAGATAGTGATTTAACCCAAGTCACTGTTCTTGTTGCGGGTCGAGCCGCTCTAGTATTGTTTGATAGTGGAGCTACATAATGCTTTATTTCTGCTCGTTTTGCTAGTCAGTTACATTTACCTGTAGAATCTTTGAAACATGTGCTAGATGTGAGTAATCATGTAGGTGATAACTGTATTTGTGCTTATTATATACCTAATTTGTCTGTTGAGTTGGGTGGGCAAAAATTTGCCTGGTTGTGCTTGACATGACGATATTCAATGTTATCCTTGGCATGGATTGGCTCTACGAGCACTATGCCATTATCTGTTGTCGTGAAGGCATAGTGGCCTTATCACGACTTAATTGTTCGAGATTGATTGTCGTGTGTTTAGACCTTCTTTAGGACATCGTGTTATTTCATCTTTGAAAGCTCAAAAGTATGTGAGCAAAGGAGATGTTACTTGCTTGTGTGATTTTTGTTATGATATATGTGTTGCTTGTGTTTTTGCTTAGGTTTTGTCAAAGATCGATTTGAGATCTGGGTATCAAATTAAGGCAGAGGATATATCCAAGATTGCGTTTCATACTCATTATGGGCATTAGGAGTTCGTAGTGATGCCATTTGGACTCATAAATGCTTCAACCGCGTTTATAGACATGATGAATCATATTTTTCAACCATTCTTTGATTCCTTTGTGATTGTGTTTATCGATTGTAGAAGATGAACCGAACCTGAGAGAGAGAGAGAGAGAGAGAGAGAGAGAGAGAGAGAGAGAGAGAGAGAGAGAGAGAGAGAGAGAGAGAGAGAGAGAGAGAGAGAGAGAGAGAGAGAGAGAGAGACGGCTGAACAAAGAAAACAGAAAACTCGATCCCTCATTAGGGCTTCTCTCTATATTAAATAGAGAGAGGCAAAACAAAGAAATTACATCTAAGACCTTATGAAAAAAGTATTTCAGAAAACCTCTAATAAAGAAAAACTTAACCTAAAAACCACCTATTCTCAACACTCCCCCTCAAGCTGGAGCATAGATATCTATCATGCTCAGCTTGTCACAGCATCTGGAGAAATTAGGCCTTCAGACTTTAGGTATTTTGTAGTGATATGACCAGCTTGAATCATATCTCTTACATAGTGACAATCAACCTCAATGTGCTTTGTTCTCTCATGAAAGACAGGATTGTTTGCTATATATGTTGCCGCTTTGTTATCACACATCATGGTCATTGGAGAAGAAACCTTCACCTGGAGATCATTAAGAACAGTGCGAACCCATATCAATTCAGCAGTTGTTTGGGCCATAGCCCGATATTCTGATTCTGCACTCGACCTGGAAACCACATTTTGTTTCTTACTTCTCCATGAAATCAAGTTGTCTCCCAGAAACACACAGAATCCTGTGGTAGACTTTCTATCTACTACAGATCCAGCATAGTCAGCATCAGAATAAGCTACTATCTCCAGAGTTCCACCTTTCTTGAACAGTAACCCCTTTCCAGGAGAGGATTTTAGATATCTGAGAATCATTATGGCTGCATTCCAGTGTACCTCAGTTGGTTTGTCCATGAACTGGCTAACTTTGCTTACTGCTAAAGCAATATCGGGTCTGGTCACAGTTACATATAGTAACTTCCCTACTAGGGAGCGATAGCGTTTGCTATCAACAGGTTTTGACCCTTCTTCAACCAACTGAACTTTATGGTCCATGGGAATATTTGCTGGTTTAGCTTCCAACATGCCTGTTTCCTTTAATAAGTCAAGAACATACTTTCGTTGAGACAGAACCATCCCTTCACGGCTTCTAGCAACTTCTATACCCAGAAAATACCTGAGTGAACCAAGGTCTTTTGTAACAAAGTGTTTGTGAAGATGAGCTTTTGTGGCTTCAATAGCTTTCACATCATCTCCTGTAAGAATGATGTCATCCACATATACTACCATAACAACTATGCCAGAGCTAGTTTTCTTTATAAAAAGAGTATGATCTGCTGTTGATCTGTTAAAACCAAAGCTTGACATCACTTCAAACAACTTTTGAAACCATGCACGAGGACTTTGTTTCAAGCCATAAATCGCCTTTCTCAATTTGCACACCTTATGACACTCCCCCTCAACCTCAAAACCTGGAGGTTGTTGCATGTAAACGGTCTCGGAGAGATCTCCATAAAGAAAGGCATTTTTCACATCTAATTGACACAAGTTCCAGCCATGCTGAACAACTACTGAGAGAACAAGACGGATGGTACCCATCCGTGCAACAGGAGAAAACGTTTCAAAGAAGTCAATTCCATATGTCTGGGTATATCCTTTCGCGACTAATCTGGCCTTGTACCTTTCAATAGAACCATCAGATTTGTACTTTATTGTATATACCCATTTACAACCAACAATGTCAGCATCTGCTGGGGAATCAACTAGATCCCAGGTATGCTGAGATACCAAAACTGTCATTTATTCTTGCATAGCCATCTTCCAGCGAGTATCAAGTGCTGCATGCTGATAGTTCAGAGGAATGGTTTCAGCAGACAAGGCTGAAATAAAAGACTTCATCTTATGTCCAATTCTGGCATGGGAGACAAAATGAGCTATGAGAAATAAGGTGCATTGTCTTGTCCCTTTTCGTAGAGCAATAGGCCTGTTATCATCATCCTGAAGAACACTATTGTCAGTAGAACTTACCTCAGGAGAAGAAGAAGATGAAGGCTCTTGCGGAAGTGGAGCTCTACGCACATATACCAATGGAGGATTATTAAATCTGGAAGAGGATGAAGTTTGGTTCGGTAAGGAGGGCACAAATTCCAAAGGAAAAGGAGGTATAGGTAATGGAAAAGACTCAGCTGGATCAACCTGCAGTGGAGAACCGGAACTAGAGTAATATGGAGAGGATTCCAGGAAAGATACGTCCGCACTGACATACTCTCGGCGAGAAATAGGATCATAACATCGATAGCCCTTCTGATTTTTCGGATAACCGATAAATATGCATTTTGTAGCTTGAGCTGCTAATTTATCACGGTCAGGGCCAAGTTTATGAACAAAACAGACACATCCAAATATTTTTGGTGAGAAAGAAAAAAGTGGGGCATTAGGTTTTAGGATATGTAATGGAATTTGATCACCCACAGAAGACGAAGGCATGCGGTTGATCAGATAGCAAACAGTGGTAATCGCATCACCCCAGTATGACGCAGGAACATTGGATTGAATCATAATGGTCCTTGCAACATCAAGAAGGTGCCGATGTTTTCGCTCAGCCACCCCCATTTTGTTGAGATGTATAGGCACAGGAAGTTTGGGGTTGGATGCCATGATCTTGGTAAAATTGTAACAGATCTTTTGATTTAAACTCAAGAGCATTATCAGTGCGAACAATCTTGACAATAGATTCAAACTGAGTTTTTATTTCAAGAATTAGGGATTTGATAAGACTTGGAACTTCAGATCGTTCTTTTATTAAAAATACCCATGATAACTTAGAGAAATCATCAACAATAACAAGATAATACCGACATTGAGTCCTAGTAGGAATCTTACTAGGACCCCATACATCTGCATGAAGAAGTTCAAAAACTTTATTACTCGACTGACTCTGACTCAACGGGAACGAACTTCGATGATGCTTGCCCAACTGACATGCTTCACACTGAAATGATGTGGTGGAAGGAATCTGAGGAAAGACCGACCGAAGCTTTGACAATGAAGGATGACCAAGACGACGATGCCACTGAACAGGGCTGAATGAATGGTCCACTGCAGCATGAACAAAACCCATTGGATAATGTAGGTAGTAAATTCCATTTTCTTCATAGCCTCCACCAATCTTCTTCCCCGTCAGCAAATCCTGAAAATGACAACCCATTGGATCAAATATTACTCTACAATTTTGTTCTTTTATAAGGCAACTAACAGAAAGTAAACTTTGAGGAAAGTTTGGAGCATGAAGAGCATTTTTCAACTGTAATGAAGAGGATATAGAAATATTTCCCTGACCAACAACCGGGGAGGAGCTCCCATCGGCTAATGAGACTCCAAGTTGAGCCTTAATGACCTTTAGATCTGAAAAAACACGAGAATTTCCACACAAATGTCTGGATGCACCAGAGTCAATAACCCACTTACTATCATTCGGATGAAGATAATTCCCGGTTGAATAGGCAATACCAGCTACAGGAGAACTGGAACTCAAAGGTCGGAGAGCAATCAACTCATCATATTCCGCACGACTAAGGGTGATACTACTTTCATTTGCAATGATATTCTCTTGTGCATTAGTTGCCTCAATAGTAGTAACATGAGCTTTAGGATTATATGACTTTGATGCAGAAGAGATTGGCCGACCATGCTTATCCCAACAACGATCTTCTAAATGTCCAGATTTTCCACAGAATGTACATTGAAGCTTTCCTCTGCCTCCCATACCACGTCCACGTCCTCGTCCTCTGATATTCTGAATATTTCCACGGCCATAACTAGATGGGGCAACAAGAGCAGATGTCTGAGTCACAGGCTGAGATTGTGGCAGAGATATCGCAAGTCTACTCAGACGATTGTTCAGCAAGAGTGGGAACATCTGAACCAGTCAACATTTGAACTTTTGCAACAGAAAAATCTGAAGAGAGACCTGTAAGAAAACGAGCAACCATGGTTTGTTCTTGATGATCCTTTTGCTTCGAGCAACACAAAGGCCGGTGAGCATTAAGTCTTTCAAACGCAGCTTTGACAGAGGCATAGTACTGGGCCAAGGTCTGATCTCCCTGTTGCAAGTTATATATTTCCTGTTCGACTTGTAGGACACGACTCACATTCGTTTCTTGTGAGTATGTATCACGAAGATTGTCCCACATTAGTTTGGCTGTATTATAGTAGATCAATCCATCTGCAATATGGGGTTCGACACTGTTCATGATCCATGACATAACTATGTCATTATCTTCATCCCAAGTAACATATTTTCCCAATTTCTCAATGGGTTCGCCTTCCAACAAAATATGTTTTCGACGATGTCCAGATACCGACATCATAAAAGTTCTGGACCACCTGGCATAGTTGGTTTCATTCAACCTAACAGAAGAGCCATACGAGAAGGGGTTGGCAAACGCCTTATACTCCCCAATATGTTCCATTTTGGAATCACCTTTCGACGTTTCAGCCATATAAAAAAAAACTCACTTGAACAACAAGTGTTCAAGGGAAAAAAAATTTCTTCAACTCAGCAGGAAACCACTCCTACTGTTCCACAAAATAAAGATCAATCCAGCAGGAAATCACATTTGCTATTTTCCATGACAGAAGAGTAACTTCAACACTCGACACAACAGGGAGTTAAAAAAAATAATTCCAGTTGCTGTAGTTACCACAGAAATCCCGATCCTTGCTGCACCCAAACACATCACCACACATGATAGAATGCAGTCGCAAGACACAATGTTAACTAAACCTGCTGTTCTCCAACATATACGACATGACATCCAGTAAATATCACACAAAATCAGCTTCTGCAAGAACTCAACACTTACGGCCACACAAAAAAAATTCTGTTGCTCCCAAACAGCAGGAACACACATCGACGAGGATTCAACACTCACGACAACATAAAAAAAATTCTGTTATTTCCACCCATCAGGAATATCCTTCGACAACTTATGAACCAAAACACAACTCGTCATAGCAGCAGCAAGACTCGGCACCACCAGGTCGCAACAAACTCCCAACAGCGTAGGTAGTCACGAGGAGAGAAAACAAAAAAAAATGAGGAGATACGACACCCACAACAGGCATCCACGACGAGCACGAGGAGATACGACCCCCACAGCAGGCATCCACGACCAGCAGATGATACGACACCCACAACAGATGATACGACACCCACAGCAGGCATCCACGACCAGCAGAATGCCAAAAAAAATATTTAAAGTGCTGACCTGATTAGAACATTACTCAGCGTGATCGAAGTTTGATCATGATCATGAAAGCCTCCATGAATCGACTGAGTTCTGGTAGAGCACGATCACGCTCCCACTTCACAGTCGATCACGTTCCCACGATCGGCTGTAGCTCTGATACCATGTAGAAGATGAACCGAACCTGAGAGAGAGAGAGAGAGAGAGAGAGAGAGAGAGAGAGAGAGAGAGAGAGAGAGAGAGAGAGACGGCTGAACAAAGAAAACAAAAAACTCGATCCCTCATTAGGGCTTCTCTCTATATTAAATAGAGAGAGGCAAAACAAAGAAATTACATCTAAGACCTTATGAAAAAAGTATTTCAGAAAACCTCTAATAAAGAAAAACTTAACCTAAAAACCACCTATTCTCAACATCGATGATATCTTGATCTATTCAGAGAATGAGATTCAGCATCAAGAGCATCTACGTGTGGTTTTGGAGATTCTTAGGGAGCACCAACTCTATGCTAAGTTCTCTAAATGCGAGTTTTGGCTCAGGCAAATGTCCTTCCTTGGTCATGTGATTTCCGCAGATGACGTGGTCATGGACCTCACCAAAGTTGAGGCACTGTTAGATTGGCAGCAACCACAAAATATTCATGATATTAGAAGTTTCCTCGGTTTGGCCGGCTACTATCGATGCTTTTAAACAATTTTAAAGCTAAAATACATGGTAATCACATCTATTCTAGTATCAAAGTATATTTTAACCATGAAGGTGTCTTCCCGTAGAGATTTAGTAGTTAAAATCCCCCCTTAAGCCGCTGCCTAGGCTGATTGAGCAATCTAGGTGCAAGCCTACCACCTAGGAGCACCTAGGTGCCTCTGCAAGTTCCTAGGTTGGGGGAACCAAGTTTGGTATTTCTTGTTTTTATTTATAATGTTTAAAACATTGTAATCATGTTTTGGTTGTGGATTTTATAACATTTATTTTTTTTAGTTTTTTCTTAATTTTATGTTTCTTATATTTTTATTTTAAATAGTTATATTCTTTTGTCAGTCTCTAGGTGATAACTAAATGAATACATGTTTAGATGGATTCGAATGTTATAAATACAATTATGTTTTAGTTTTGTTTATCAATTATGTGTTTTTTTAAGTTCTTTAGCTTCATAAATTGTGTTAACTATGCATTTTCTAGTATTTTTAAGAATTTATTGCATTTTTTAGTTTTTGGATGATGACTAGGCACCAACTAGGACTTTTAAGTGATTGACACTTAAGCACCAACTAGGCCTTTTAGGGGATTGACCCTAAGCACCAACTAACACTTTTGATTACTTAGCATTCAAATCTTTCAAATGACAAAATATATTATAAATTCCATCATGTCTAAAGGTATTTGTCCATTTTAAGCATTTCAAAGACAAAAGCGCCAGAACAGGTAGGGTTCTGTATATTTTTTTTGGGTATTGAGTGTGCTGGTGTGTGTGTGTGGGAGTCCAAGAAATCCCAAATGAAAAAAAGTGGGCTTCGATTTCCTATTAAAGGGTTGCAGATTGCTATATGGATAAGGGGTACTGTTAACCCTAAACCGAAAACCCCAAATCTACGATTTGGGGGTTTCAAATTTTTGTTATGAAGAGGTGTATTGCAAGGGTTGTCAGAAACCCCAAATCGCTCGATTTGGGGATTCCGACTGTCAGGAACCCCTCAAAAAATGGGCTTAGCCTGTCGTGTATTTGGGTGTGAGGTTTGTGGACCGAAGCATGTCTATTTCTCTTTGTCTTAACTTATATTTCTGAATGGAAAATCACTGTTAGATGTACCATTTAAAATCTGTTCTATTGCTCACCTTTCTTTACTCTGTTAATAAAGTTAGATAACTCTTGACCACATTAAGTTATTTTGTTGAACATGTGAGTGAATGAGTTGGTGTCTATAGATTGTTTTCTTTATGAGTTCCTTCTGTTTACATTACGATCATATTGGGATTCAATTGCTTAGCGAGGAAATTTTTTATATGCAATATCATTGGTTGGTAGATAATACGTGCAGTCCAATTGGTTCCATGTGTGTATGCATCCCAGGTAGTTGGGAAAGATGCTTAAGAAAAAAAACATATGTTCTGTCAATCTTTCACTTTCTATGATAGACTATATAAAATAATCATTGTTCATGCTGTGAATTTCCGAGAAGTATTTATTTAAGCAGTATTGTCATTTAACATAAATGATGTGGGTGGGTGTATTGATATTTAGATTAGGTGTGTAAACCACATCTTTTATTTTCCTGCAAATGAATGCAAGCTGCTGACATGATGATTTGCTTTCATAAAGTTTTAATCAATGTAAAATCAATATATATATATATATATAGCATGTTTTGATATTTGAATGCTCAAGTTATTACATATTGCACATAAGAGCTTATAAGCATGTATAAGATATATACAGTGGGTTAATTCAATGATAATAACTCTAGACTCCTTGAGTGGTCAGTATCATGTATACTATTAGAATATTTTGTTAACATGCCATGGAAAAATCCCTGATAACTTGTTTAATCACGATCTTATTGTACTTTTATATTTTTGAGCGATGTTAATGGCATTCATTCTTTAATCCCAAATGAGATATTCTCAGGACTCTTTGCTAATGTTTTTATTATGTGTTGTGAAGTTGGGTCTGTCTTGGATTTTATAAAGTATGCCTATGATGTTTTTGGTTTCACATTTGAGTTGTTGGAGCTGTCAACGGTATGGTATTTTTCCACTTGCATCTGATAAACAATAGTTTGTTCAATATAAAGTTAGTTGATAGTTCATTGTTCCATTTTTCTATTAATATCTTATCTTTTAATAATGTTACATTTTATTTTTTATTTTTTATTTTTTCTGGGTCTTGGTTTGAAGTACGTTCATGATTCTTGGTATGTTGTCTTACCATCATGGAGTAGCATTATTCACCGTCACTGGGTTAATATTTTTCTATTTTTGTACTTTATGTGCCTCAGAAAGTTATGTTCTTAGTTCCTCTTTTCTTCACCTTAAATGGTTTTGTAAATTGCAGCTACATGTTTCTCATTCTTTTCTTGTCTGTTTGCTGTTATATTGTTAGAGTTCTCCAGATTTGCTTCTCATGCATATAACCTTTGGTTATGTTGTTGAATCTGTGAATGGTTCCATGGACTGAACTTTTTATCCCCACAAATTTGCCTTGGTTCAAATCCTGCAAAAAAGAAAAAGCTTTAGTACTGGAACTTTTCAATAAATACTCTTGGTTTGACCAAATACGTTTTCAGTTGTAAAGCCACATCTATATCTGCGTATGGAATGACTCAAAAAGAACATTGGTGAATATCAAACAAGTTTAATGATCATGCGGATATATTAGAGTCCAGACTTCTTGCAATCATACATATGGAGGGAAGATGGGCAGAAAGGAAAAAATATCACCAAAATTATCTAAAAAAAAGAGTAAACCAATGTCACAATCTCTAGTTTGAAACATGAATCCCTAAGCAACTATGCTTTAATACCATGTTAGAATAGAACTGAGCTCAAGTGTGAAAATATCAACCTGTGTTATTCCTTTGCATACTTTATTAAAGGTATTTTTCTTTTTCATTGTATTACCTTTTATGGTCAGTAACTTAGTATTGTCATTTATTCTTTTATCACAAAACTTACTGTTAATTGCCGAACTAACACAACAAGACAAAAAAGATATACCTTTTACAACAACAGAACAAAATCATTTTCTATGTCTGATATCAGAACTTGACCGACGTTTCTGCCTATTAAATAGAGATACATGCGCCTTGTTAACCACTAGGAAGAGCCTCAAGATACCAACAACAGACACATTTATGAAACATCCACAACATCAACAAATAATGTCATTAAAGACCAACATCTCCATCAACCATTTTATCAAACAACATGTTGGCACAAATTGAAGATCATGCACATATGCATGCACCAGAGGTGAAAGTGTTTAAAAAGAGATATAAAAAGTTTAAAAATAAAGATTAAGAAACAAACTCAAGATAAAAAATACTCATATAACCCAAGAGAACTATTAAGTGCACATGCTTATATACAAAAATGGTATAACCTGGAATTACACAGTGCCCCAAAATTCATTATCCTAGGTTATACAATTTTCCTGAACAAGTGTGCGCATAAAAAACTCCAAAAAATAGCAAAAAGTTGATCTAACAAAAGTCTACAAATGAAAAGAAAAGGACAAATGGGCAACCTATGTCCTCCTTGCATAAAGGATAATAAACAAAAGGACGAACAAAAAAACAAACAAAAAAAAAAAAAAACAGACATCCCCATCCTCCTCCTAAGAATCCAAACGAATGGTATTTCAAGACAGTTATCCTAAAAGCAACGCCAACAAAAATTTGATCTACATTAACCCCAAATAAAAGCCTAGAATTTCAAGACAGTTGAAATGCACCATGCCTGCATACCATGCTCGACCAAATTTCAAACTAAGAACATATATTACTAGCAAATCAAACTAAATTGCGAATTGGAAAGTTGAGAAACCTTAAGATAATCATCGAGAGAGAGAGATTGATCAAAACTGAACCAAAACAATAACCAAAATAATCATTAACAACTAAATCAAGACAAATGATGAATTGGGTAGTTGAGAAATCCAAAGACAACGACCGAACGAGAGAGATGCGTACTTGTGAGAGGGTGACACCGAGAGAGATGCTCTTTTTCCTCTTCTACTTGTCCAGAGGGAGCGAGAGGCGAAAAACGAGCACTCGGGATTTAGGGTTTTAATAGTGCTGCAAATGGATCAGATATGGTCGGATTCGATCCGAGTCCACCATGCTTCAAGTAAAAATTTGAATGTGCATTCGGATTGAATATAGAATTGTTCACGGATTTGGATTAGATGTAATAATATGGTTCTCTCCTAGCTTGGATTAGATGTAATAATATGGTTCTCTCCTAGCTTTTCAACTCTCTCACTAAGGAGGTTGTAGAAAGTGTTATGTATGCCAAAATGGCAGCATACGTGTGGTGCAAATTTCATGAGCATTTTGCTCAAGTGAATGAACCTTGTATGTTTCAATTACAAAGGTCCATTATGACTTTTCATCAAGATAATCTTTCGATTTATGCCTATTATACAAAGCTAAAAACATATTGGGACGAGCTCATTACTTAACTCACCTTGCCGACTTGTTCATGTGGAGCAACTAAAGCATTGTCCGATTATAGGCAAAATGAGAAATTAATTTAATTTCTCATGGGGTTAAATGATTCATATGCAGGGATTAGAAGCAATATTCTTGTTATGGATCCCTTGCCGACTATTAATAGAGCATATAATATTCTTCTTCAAGAAGAGCGTCAAAGGGATTTTCGTATTCCTTCACTCATGGAAGGAAATATGGCCTCATGGAAGGAAATGTGGCCACAGTTGCTGGAAAAATGTTAGATTTTAAAAAAGATAGCATGAAAGTCTATTCAAAGGAAAAGAAAGGCTTAAATGTGATCATTGTGGGAAAGTAGGCCATGTGAAAGACAAATGTTACAATTTGCATGGGTTTCCACCATGCCTCAATACTCAATTTGCCGCAAATGCATCTCTTGCCGATTTGGTCTCAAAGGAGACGATTGACCATGGACCAGTATAACCAACTCTTATCTTTTCTTGCGGCAGGTAAAGATAGTTTGACGGTGAATATGGCAGGTAATGATGTTTCTTGTTTTTCATCTCTTTATTCTTCTAGTTGAATTTTGGATACTGGAGCTACCAATCACATGTGTTGCACCTTATCCCTAATGACTAATGTCAAAAGGTACACTAGTCTTAAGCCTATCAAACTTCCAAATGGAACGACTACTTCAGTGTCTCATATTGGCCAAGTCATTTTGTCTCCAAAGCTTATTCTTCATAACGTGTTATATGTTTCGTCCTTCAAGTTAAATATCATATCCATATCTAAACTTTGTCAATCCTACAATTATAATATTATTTTTTTTCTTCCTCTTGTAAAATACAAGACCCAGAGACGATTGGATCAGATAGAGAATGCTTGGGACTTTATATTTTTGATGATGGTGGAAGTATGGTAGTTGCCACTTTAGTAAATAAGGATCATATGGATGTATGACAAGTGCGTTTGGGTCATGTTTTTGATTTACGTTTAAAATATTTGTTTAAGGACTTTGATTTGATGCAAAATAAACAAGTCGTGTGTGAACTTTGCCCTCTTGCCAAATTCACACGACTACCTTTTCCCATCAGTGAAAGCGATTCTCGAGGTATTTTTGAACTTGCCCATTTTGATATTTGGGGAGCTTATAACGTGCTATCCTTCATGAGAGCATAATTTTTTTTTAACTATTGTTGATGATTTTAGCAAAGCAACATGGGTTTATTTAATGAAATACAAATCTCAAACACAAGAAATTTTGAGAATTTTCATTCAAATGATCAAAGTTCAATTCAACAAACATGTGAAACAAATCTGATCCGACAATGGAGCAGAATTTTTTTCACATGAAATACAAATTTTTTTCGTGAAAATAGGATTTTGTACCAACATTCATGTGTTGGAACTCCCCGATAAAACAACATTGTAGAAAGAAAGCACCGTCACTTGTTAGAAATCGCCCGAGTGATTAAATTTCAAGCTCATATGACGACAAAATTTTGGGATGAATGTATTCTCACTGCTGCATATTTGATTAATCGAGTTCCCACCATTACTTCCTTAAATAATCATATACCCTATGAACTTTTTTACGACACCAAGGCGAAGTATGATCATCTCAACATTTTTGGTTGCCTATGTTTTGTGCATCATAGTTCTAAAATAAATTTGATACTCGAGCCAAGAAATGCGTTTTTGTATGATCATCTCACGAATGAACAAAACACAAAGTTGAATTGTTATTTCGTTCGAGAAAAAATAAAGGCAAGAGTTATAGAATCAAGTATGTCCCAAGCAAAGATCAAAGGGCAGATATACTGAACAAGGCACTAAGTAAAGAAAGTTTCAGGTATCTTGTTAGCAAGTTGGGTCTGCTAAGCATAGAAGCGCCAACTTGAGGGAGAATGTAAAAGTAAATGTAGAGTAATATCGATTTTACCTTAAAAAGTAAATACGGTAAACCGATCTATACCATGGATAAGGAAAATCTATAGGGATATTGGATAACCAGCAGATTTTATAAAGTTGTTATATTATCTTCTATTTAGAAAGCTATTGTATTATCTTATCTTGAATCCGTTATTCCATCCAACCTGTATATATGTCATGTACATCTTAATCTTAATGCAAGTCAATACATTTTATCGACCATTATTTTCCTCTCATATTTTTACTTTACAAAAATCAATTAAAATACCAAACAAAAAGAGAAGGAAAATATTGAATCAATGTCATCTTCATTAGCAACGAACTTGCAGGGAAAAAAAGGTTACTAAAATATCTTTGATGTCATTTGTGTAGAGGAAAATAAACTGATTTTATAAGGGGTAAAAACACTCATGCTCTTAAATTCTCATCAAATGCTCCATACATGAGTTCAATCAACTGAATCAATCTTCCACTTGATTTCATCTCATCATCTTGTATCTTCTCAACAACACAGTCCCCAAACAGTATGTTTATTGCTACGTTAAGCACAGCTATGGGATAATTATGCACTAACATAAGAGCTTTCCTGCAATAACATGAATGCCACGAGAATAAGAGCTTTCCATCAATTAAGGAACATGATGTACAATAAAGCATCAAAGGGAAACATGATAAACCATACAAATAAGAGTTGGTAATAAAATGACTCAGGGTTTCCAAAAGCATAACCAAAATCAAAACAACCAAGAAGCAAAAACTCTAAAGCAACGAAGAGAAAAAGGAAAAAATGCCCCAAATCTCAATATCCAAAAGGAAAAACATAAAAATTGAGGAGAAAGTAAGTAAAAATTTTCAACGACAATGTGCGGGATCATCTTTTTTTTGCTAAAAATGTCAAGCCATTTTGAACATTCAAATGGTTTGAACGACATTAGCATGGGCGCTGGTGTGTGTGTGCAAGGACTGGCGGTGGTGGGCGGAGCTAGGGTAGGCACTGGTGGTGGGTGGAGCCGGGGCCGACACAGGTGGGCTGAGAGAGATAGAGGGGGGGGGGGCTGCGATGGAGGTGGTCTAAGAGAGAGGGCTGACCAATGGGGCCAAGGGCTCGAGAGAGAGAGAGAGGCTATGATTGAGGTGGCTGGAGAGAGAGGGCCAACTGATGGGGGCAAGGGCTCGACTGAGAGAGAGCTTCGTTGGGGGCAAGGGCTCGGCTGTGTGTGTGTGTGTGTGTGTGTGTGAGAGAGAGAGAGAGAGAGAGAGAGAGAGAGAGAGAGAGAGGACAATATATATATATATTATACCTATTAGTGATTGCTTAGAAGATAAATATATAATTGATACTCGTCCGACCTTGTTTCTCGCTCCAACATCTTCTTCAGAGTTTTCTTTAGTTGTAAGAGTGATCCTGTGATCGCTTAGTACAATCTTTAGCTTAATTTTAAAATCGCTCTTAGCATATTATTTAGGCACAAGACCCTGGGATACATCCACTTCCTGCAGATGATTTACATTAACCTCAACCTTAGGTTTCTCATTCTCCTGGTGTGATACCTCTATTCTTATTTCGCCACTGCCAATACAGTTGACCGTATCTACAACCTTATCTATTCGGGTATTAGGTCTACCACAACATTAAAATGAATCAATGAGTCATTCTTCTTTATCACAGAGTCATCCTTCTCCTCTTTAAATGCTTTCAAGATGAAAGTCAAGATTCTAGCCACAAATCCTAACTTTTTTCATACATTCTTTCTTAGATACAAGTCATTGTAAAACGACTATCTGTTGTTTAACCAACTTTTTTATATTTCTTGTTGAGTATTTGAGCACAATTTTTTGAGTTTATGAAGGGTATCTTTTTTATAAAAAATGTCAAACAACCAGAATCTTAGCATTGAATGTCTCTTTATGCATGTGTCAAGCAAGTTTCTTATTTCATAGTACAAAGGGTGATCCTATTCATAATTTTTATTTTGACTTTTTCTGTTGTGTACTAACAGTATAAGATGATCCGGGTGCGGACCCCTCCTACATAGTCTTCTTAATTTGCATATCGTATTAAACAAATTATGAATTTTCTAGAATACCAAGACAAAGAATATACGTAAAAAGGTGAGCAACAGAAACACAGGACAAAAACTTAAATAGTTAAGAAAACAAAAAAAATCAAATATTTTGCCCAACATACCATGTTTATTATTCAAAATCCACAACATATAAACAACAAAACTGGAGAACATAATAGAAGTATATAAATCGTCGAAACAAATAAAAATATCAGTGTTTAAAAAAAAAACTAGTTCAGTCATTAAAGATGTGCTTACCGAAAAAAATCATCGTCGATGATTCCAAAATACTCAAGGATAAAGTTTGCCAGAATAATTGTCATAAAAGTCACCATCGAGAAGCAGGTTGGAGACCACAAAGAGCCTTAAAAATTATGCGAAAAGCGCCCTTAGCTGTAGTGTTTCAATTTTTATACTAAATTGTTTCAAAGATCGTTTTATACGAACTTCGTGACATGTGTGAACGTCGTCATGTATGTGCGATATTCCGAAGTTCAAGATTAACATGAAATTCACACATAATTTTATATGTGACAATCGTAATGTCCGCAAAACAAAAAATGCTTGAAACCACTTTTTAAGGTCAATACAAAGTTAGGTATTTACGATTTTCAAGGTAAGGAGAATAGCAAAAAAATTAAGGCATTTCAAAAAATGCATCAAATTATCATTATAGTACATTACAGTCAATTACCAAAAGAAATAGAGAAACTCTTATTAGCAAGAGCCCCTACATCAATTGGCACAAAGGGGGCTGTGGAGCTCACTAGGGAACATTATCGGCGAGCTCCACCTTGCCTGAACCCTGTGTCAATCGCATGAGAGTCCTAATCTCATGTGGTTCAACCAAACACAATGGTGATTAAGCGCAGGTTCAATACCCAGTCAACGGACCTGTGAAGGGTCCATTTAGTTGCGTTGTGTAGGTCGACAACAACCTAGTACATTTTTTTTGTTAAATAGGATACCGAAAAGGTGTGGAGGGGTGTGTGGGGGGCAAATGGGTTAGACTCGAGTTGGATCCTAACAAATCCAAATCCAAATCCGACTGAACAGTTCTATATTCAATCCGTATGCACATTCAGATTTTTACTTAAAGCATGGTGGACTCGGATCAGAATCTAACTTTATCCGATCCATTTGCAGCACTATTAAAACCCTAAATCCTCAGCGTTCTTTTTTTCGCCTCTCTCCCTCTGGACAAGTAGAAGAGGAAAGACTGCATCTCTCTCGGTGTCACCCTCTCACAAGTACGCATCTCTCTCTCGTTCGGTCGTTGTCTTTGGATTTCTCAACTACCCAATTCATCATTTGTCTTGATTTAGTTGTTAATGATTATTTTGGTTATTGTTTTGGTTCAGTTTTGATCTCTCTCTCGATGGCTATCTTAAGGTTTCTCAACTTTCCAATTCGCAATTTAGTTTGATTTGCTAGTAATATTTTTTCTTAGTTTGAAATTTGGTCGAGCATGGTATGCATGCATGGTATACCTATCGAGGCTTGGAAATGCTTGGGAGAGAAAGGTTTAGAATGATTGACAAATCTTTTTAACAAGATTTGGCGGACAAATAAGATGCCTAATGAGTGGAGGAAGAGTACTTTGGTGCCTCTATATAAGAATAAGGGTGATATACAAGTATCGTGGTATAAAACTCATGAGTCATACTATGAAACTTTGGGAGAAGGTGATTGAGTCTAGGTTGAGGAAGGTTGTCATGATATCGGAGAATCAATTTGGTTTTATGCCTGAAAGATCAAATATGGAAGCTATACATCTTCTTAGACAACTTATTGAGAGAAATAGAGAGAGGAACAAAGATTTGCATATGGTTTTTATTGATTTGGGGAAGGCATATGATAGAGTACCTAGGGACGTTCTTTGGTGGACAATGATGAAAAAAGGTGTTTCTCTCAAGTACATTAGTATAATTAAAGATATGTATGAAGGAGTAGTAACCAATGTCCGCACTTGTGGAGGGGTGACAACCAATTTTCCTATTACGGTTGGGTTACATCAAGGATCTGCTTTAAGCCCTTTCCTATTTGCTATAGTGATGGATGAGCTTACGAGATCAATTCAAGATAATGTGCCATGGTGTATGTTGTTTGCTGATGATATTGTTTTGATTGATGAGTCTAGAGCTGGGGTTAATGCTAAGTTAGAATTATGAAGACAGACATTGGAAGCAAGACGTTTTAAGTTGAGTAAGAGTAAGACAGAATATATGGAATGTCGGTTTAGTAAGCAACGAAGTAGTGATGGGAGTGTAGTGAAGCTTGGTGAGCAAGAAATACCGGTGGATGATTGTTTCAAATATTTGGGATCTATCATTCAAAAGTATGGAGAAATTGATGGAGATGTAAATCATAGGATAAAGGTTGGGTGGATGAAATGGAAGAGTGCAACTGGAGTGTTGTGCGATCGTAGAATGCCATTGCGGTTGAAGGAAAAGTTTTATAGGACGACTATTAGGCCCGCTTTACTATATGGTACGGAATGTTGGGCTGCCAAGAGACATCATATTCAAAAAATGAGTGTAGCTGAGATGCGTATGCTGAGATGGATGTGTGGAAATACAATAAAAGATAAGATTCGGAACGAGGAGATACGTAAGAAGGTAGGCGTTGCACCCATTGAAAATAAGATGAGAGAGAATCGTTTACGGTGGTTTGGACATATTCGGCGAAGGCCTAATGATGCTCCAGTTAGAAGGATGGAGAAATGGGAAAATATATTAGTTAAAAGAGGTCGGGGTAGGCCTAGGAAGACATGGATGGAGGTGATAGGAAAGGATATGAATGCTTTGAACCTCACCGAGGACATGGCATTGGATAGAAATGATTGGAGGAGAAGGATTCATGTGGAAGACCCAGAATGATTTTCTTTTTTGGTTTATATCGCCGACCCCAATTGTTTTGGGATGAAGGCGTAGTTGTTGTTGTTGTTGTTGTTGTATGGTATGCAGGCATGGTGCATTTCAACTGTCTTGAAATTCTAGGCTTTTATTTGGGGTTAATGTAGATCAAATTTTTGTTGGCGTTGCTTTTAGGATAACTGGCTCGAAATACCATTCGTTTGGATTCTTAGGAGGAGGATGTGGATGTCCATTTTTTTGTTTTTTTTGTTCGTCCTTTTGTTTATTATCCTTTATAGAAGGACATAGGTTGCCCATTTGTCCTTTTCTTTTCATTTGTAGACTTTTGTTAGATCAACTTTTTGCTAATTTTTTTGGAGTTTTTTATGCGCACACCTGTTCAGGAAAATTGTATAACCTGGGATAATGAATTTTGGGGCATTGTGTAATTCTAGGTTATACCTTTTTTGTATATAAGCAGGTGCACCCAATAGTTCTCTTGGGTTATATGAGTATTTTTGGTCTTGAGTTTGTTTCTTAATCTTTATTTTTAAACTTTTTATATCTTTTTGTAAACACTTCTACCTCTGGTGCATGCAAATCCGCATGATCTTCAATTTGTGCCAACATATTGTGTAATTCTAGGTTATACCTTTTTTGTATATAAGCAGGTGCACCCAATAGTTCTCTTGGGTTATATGAGTATTTTTGGTCTTGAGTTTGTTTCTTAATCTTTATTTTTAAACTTTTTATATCTTTTTGTAAACACTTCCACCTCTGGTGTATGCGAATCCGCATGATCTTCAATTTGTGCCAACATATTGTTTGATAAAATGGTTGATAGAGATGTTGGTCTTTGATGGCATTATTTGTTGCTGTTGTGGATGCTTCATAAATGTGTCTGTTGTTGGTATCTTGAGGCTCTTTCTAGTGGTTAACAGGGCACATGTATCTCTATTTAATAGGCAGAAACATCGGTCAAGTTCTGATATCAGACAAAGAAAATGATTTTGTTCTGTTGTTGTAAAAGGTACATCTTTTTTGTCTTGCTGTGTTAGTTCTACAATTAACAGTAAGTTTTGTGATAAGTAGATTGAGGGTGTTTGATTGCACATACTGGAGCAAATGCATTCCATGCACTCAATGTTGTTTCTGGACCATGGTCATTTGTTGCACGTGTCAGTTAATAAAATATTTGGTGTGAGTTAGAGTGATAATTCATTGAACCATGATCTTAAGGCATCATAGTTTATGTCAGAGGATTGAATGGAATACATTCAATCATTGATTCTTTCTTCTTTTCAACTTGGCATTTCTAATCCATATGATGATTGAATAATCTATTTTACCCTACAGATACTCAAAAAATGTGGTGATTGCATCCAAAGAACTTCTATTGGGTTGATCTTCTATTCTTCTCAATTAGTTTGTTGAGGTTTCCGTGTGCTAAATGTTCTTCTGATATTAATAAGATAAATGTTGCCCTTTGCTAAGTGTTCTTGTTTTTTTCCTTTAGCTTCCCATATATCTTAATTGTTGTACATTCTTATCAACCATACAATCACTTTTATCACGGGTTTTTATACTTTATCTCATTATTGGCTTTTTCTTTTTCTTTTTTCAGTTCAATGCGAGACCTCATGCATCCTACATAGAGATTGCATATACGTAGTGCTAATTAAGATATGATTATTGGCTGCAAGGTGACCTTTTGCGGGCATAATTAATGTGATATTGCCTCAAAAGAGTTCTCATAGGGAGGTTGAGAAGCACAGAAATATTGGTTTGCCTGAAATGGCGGCAAGAATGCTCAAAGGATTTATTTTCCCCCTTCTCAAGAACTCCCCAAAAACCTCATCATATTTTACCTCTGTGCACTCTAATGTCATAAATTATTTTCCAACGAGTATTGCAACTCTCATGTCCCCCACTGCACGTGCACAATGCCATTATCATTGGCTGAATTTTCAGCCATCAATTATGCACACTCACAGTTTGACTGATACCCGACTGCCCAAGCGACGACCAAGTGATAAGCCACGAAGAAAGAGGGCAAGCTTGAAACCTGCAGGTTAGTCTTTTAGAACACCCTTTTTCTGCATATTTTTATAAACCAAGAGTTGTAAATTTCATGGTTAATAACATAAGAAGAAATGCTTATAATTATGGTTTCATTGGTTAAATGCAGGACCTTATGCTTGGGTACAGTATGTACCTGGAGAACCAATAGCTAGCAACCGACCCAATGAAGGAAGTGTGAAGGGGAGGAAGCAGAGAAAGAGGATGAAGCAACGTCAGGAGTTTATATTGGTGAGCATATTTTGATCCCCATCTAGTGAATCAGAAAAAATCACAATCTCTTAATTGTAACAATTTGCCAATGTATAAAAATGTAGTGTTGGATTGGCTATAATCTTGTGGGAGTCCAATTCAGGCTTCTAACCAAACCAATGCTAAAGACCAGAAAGAGTGGCTGATTCATATATTTAATACATGTACTGCTGGAAGAAAAATTCCTTGAGGTGCTTAAATTTGGTCGCACTTAGCAAGTTTCAGCCCCGTTTAGGGTTGTAGTATGGCAGGATTGTTAGATGGATTACGTCCAGCCGGTCTTCATTTAAGAGACGAGAGAGGTTCATGAAAATTGTTATATGCATCTCAGCATGAGGATAGAGTGGTAATATCTTATTTAAATAAGGAATTGCAATGTTTTCATCTTGTCTATTACAACCAAAATGTAACTTCTGAAACACAACAATCTCTAGTTTGGTTTCAACCATCCTTCACAAATGGAAACCAAATCTTAAAGTTAGCTGTTACTAGCAATTTTCATAATATTCAGTTAGATTTCAAAATTGTTTGAGTCACCATTTAGTTGAATTATATCCCCAAAATAGGTATGCACATCAGGTTGGACCCGGAGCAACCTATTGGAGTGGGATGGGCCAAGGAGAAGGCCAGACCTGAACCTGCCAACATGCTGACCTGATTCTTATTGGGCCTGGGCCAGGACCACCTGACCTCTTGTCTGTGTAGGCAATCTGATCTAGCTCAGTTGGGGTCAATCCAGCCCCCCATTACGAAAATTGTTTCACCAGACCTGAGCCATGCCCCATTTACTATTCAGGCAATTTCGGGCCTCATCCTATTTGGATTTCAGGCTGCTCATTCTGCTAAACCTGGTTAATCTTCTGTGCCTACTCCTAGTCCGAGACCTATTGCCAATGAGAGCTAGTGTGTGAAACTTTTTACTTTGAATGTGACCCTAGCAAGTGCTTTTCTGAAAATAACCACTAAATATTCCTCCTGAAACTGCCCTGAGGGAAGGCCAAGGTGCCCAATTTAGTTACTTTGAGTTCTTTTGATTGATAACAGGTATGGTCTTGTACGGATATCCTCTATAAGGTTAACCATCAGTTTGCAATCTCGTGTTGCCCATCTCAACGGGTAAACAATGCTGTACTGTTTCTATAGCTGCATGTGATGGTGATGTAACCACCTTCAACCTTGTTTGCCATCCATCCTTGATGTGCTCTTGCAGTAACTATTTGCTTTCTTATTTGAACACTCCATATGATCCTTTTTTATGGTAGAGAACACCTATAAGATTAGTCCAGTACCATCCATATTAAATGTGGATGGTTTGTAACATGCAGATTTGTGGTTATGTCTGATGGTGCACTAACCATCTTCATTATTTTGCACTGCTTGTCATTGAGATGGATAACATTAAAAAATTCACTGACAGATCATCTATTAGAGGGAATTTATAATAAGATTTTTAATCTTTTAGAGGCCCTTAGTCTCATGAAGGGCCTCTAAGTTGAGGATGACAGGAAGACATTTTTGGTGGTGCCTATCTCAAGGATCAGTTGTAGTTCTTTGAGGTGGATGACTTCATATTGGCTCCTTAATGTTAGATCTTATAGTGCATCTTTTACGTGATGTACTCTTTTATAAGATGTGTGCTCTTCTAGAGGCATCATTTATCTTTGTAGCCATCTAACACATCTCAAGGACAAGAAATGCTAAAAGGAGCAGTGTTATGGTTATGTTTGGGTAGTTAGATGACCATCCAGAATCCACACTTACTGATCTTTGAGATGAGATATATGACACCTAGTGGCGTTGATCTATAATATAGCCTCTAAAAGATACTCCCTTTTATAAGAGGGATGATTCGATGGAGAAACTCTTAGGGGGCTTTTATTTCATGCCTTTTCCTATGAAAGGCTCTCTTTCGTAGGAAATAGGGGCTCTTTCCTACAAAGAGTGAAACAAACATGTCTATGAAAAATATATGGTGGGACCCACATAATAAACGCAAAAAAAACAGCTTTCCTGTCAAACTGGGTTGATACCTCCCCCCTGGTTTTCCATCCATAGTGGCTCTTTCAAAGGAAAGAGGCTTCCCTTGAGTAGGAGTGTAACACACCCTTAGGTCAAGCTTCTGGAGCCTCAATCTAAAGTTGGATTCCCAACATGTGGGTAGTTTTTGAAAAGACGTGTTTGGATCACGGGTCTGGGTCCAGACCCGTGATCATGTATCCTTTCATTAATGGCACACATGTATTTTCTTCTCTTTGTAAAAGGGTATTTTAGTACCCTAAATTTGTATTAGTAACATATATAATGACAGCATTAGTAGCATCCGATTCATGTATTGAGGAATCAGGTTTTCACTGCAGCTCCTCTCTCTCTTTGTTCTTCACTCTTCACGCAGGATAAACTCTCTTTTATGAAATCTAACATGGTATCAGAGCCACGCTAGAGCTGGATTCGGGACTGCTTCCAAAAAGGTATGTCTAGAAAGATTCTTCTTCTTCCAAGTCAGAAAATCGAATTCCAACATTTTTTTTCTGATTCTTAATCTTGATCAGACCTGATCAAAATCAGATCTGAACATAATAACCCGAGTTCTCTTTTCTGTCTCTCTTAATCCCAAAACCTTCTGCGTTATCTTATCGATCAGATCTGATCAGAATCAGATCTGATCACGTTTTTCTGAATACTCAGATCTGAGCATGAGAACCCGAGTTCTCTTTTCGGTCTCCTTAACTCCAAAACTTTCTGCATCGCCTTCTTGATCAGACCTGATCAGAATCAGATCGGATCACGTTTTTCTGATTAGAAATCGACTCCAGCCAATTTTGTCTTGACTCTTAAACCCTAATTATTTCTTCTACATCATCTTCTTGATCATATCTGATTAGAATCAAATCTGATCGCATTTCTCTGTTATTAATACACTTCATGCCGTCCTCTCAACCTTGTTCTATATTCTCTTGTTGATCAGAATTAGGTCTGATCACGTAATCGGTTTCCTTTCTTGATCAGATTTCCTTAGATCTGATCAGAATCAGATCTAGCCTCATTTGCGCAATCAACTGTCTTCTTGACTCTTTCTTTCAAAGCTTCACATAGCCTTATATTGTCTCTCTACAAAAAAAAAAGGAAAGGAAGGAAACATCAAGTTCACCTGCGTAACTGCTATAAAAAAGAGAAAAGTTTGCAGGAATTTCTTTGAAGTTGACAGTTGCCTTTCGGTGTCCTCATTCTTTAGTTATTATCGGGCTGTGTGCTGGACATATTATTCTTATGGTGAAACATGGATTCATTTTCTTCTTCTTTTGGTCTTTCATCAAGCTTTCTTAATCAACTCGTGTCTGAAAAATTAAACAATTCCAATTTTCTGACTTGGAAGAGGCAGATCATTCCTTTTATTAGGAGTCAGAATCTTTCTGGACATCTGGATGGATCTGTTCGAATCCCTCCAGAGTTTATATCACGTGAAGAAGAGGACAGTAAAGGGGCATCTACTACAGTATATGTTAGAAATTCAGAATTCGTAACTTGGATGAAAAGAGACTAGGCGCAGGTGGCTTATATTACTTTTACGTTGTCACAAGAGGTGCTTGTGGCAATTCCAGATGACTGTACAACCATGCAACTTTGGGATAGATTGGTTCAGACATATTCACAAGTTTCTCAGGCCAGGATTATGTTTCTTAAAAGAGAATTTCAGATGTTAAGAAAAGAGTCCATGACTATCATGGAATACTTGAATAGATTAAAGATTATCATAGATCAACTAGCAGTTGTTGGGTGTGCGGTGAGTGATAGGGACATGGTACAACAGACTCTGAGTGGATTGGGGTCTGAATATCATATGATTGTTACTTCTTTATTGTGTTTACCTGATCTGCCCAGATTTGAAGACCTGCGTGCAAAATTACTCCAATATAAGATGACCTTAAAAGGGTTCTCTGAAGAACCATATATGCATACAGGCATGAAAGATGTTCTTGCCATAGGGGTAGCTTATGGGCGAGGACGAGGAAGCTATGATGTTAAGGGAAGAGGAGGACAAAGAGGCCGTGGAATATTACCTGCACCCAACATAGCTCCCAACTCACAGCGACAGAGGCCAATTCCTACTTGTTTTCTGTGTAATAAAAATAGGCACATCAGAGCTAACTGTTGGTTTAATCCCTTGAATAAAGGAAAATCAACACAGACTGAAGCAAAAAGAGGAACTGATAGCTCAAAGGTCAGTGGAGAAGTAAAAGAGTTGCTATTGTCTGCCTTAGCAGGATTAAATCTGAAACAGAATGAGCAGAGTACTTGGTATGTGGACTCTGGAGCAACGACTCATGTTACTGGTGATGCTGGTAAGCTCTTAAACCTTGTTCCTTACATTGGTAAAAATAGTATAGTCATTGGGGATGAATCCCACCACTCTATCTCTCATATTGGTAATTCCGTCATACCTATGTCAAAGGCCTCTCTTAGTCTTTCATAGGTTCTTGATGCTCCTAACATCAAGAAAAACATTGTCTCCGTTTCCAAGCTTGTCGATGATATTAATGCTTCAGTTGAATTTACTCCCTCTTCTGTCCTTGTCAAGGATCTCTGCACGAGATAGACGTTCGCTAAAGGGAAACGACAAGGCAATATGTATGTTTTTCAAGATGATCCTGCTACTCGTGTTCGTCCTGTTGATTCCAACTTGAAGCTCTTCTCATCGTCATCTTCAGAGATTCCTTCATGTGTTTTTAGTGTCTCTGAGTCCAATATGCCAAATCTTTGGCATAGTCGTTTAGGCCACTGCAGTAGTAGTTTCATTCAAAAGCTTGTTTAAAATAATCTCATTCCCAAGTCTAGTTTAGGAATGAATGTCAATGACAACAAATGTTCTAGTTGTTTCTTGTGCAAGAGTCATGTTTTACCTTTTCATTCTATCAATAAAAGAGCTTCAAGAACTTTTGAGATTATATGTTTTGATGTTTGGGGGCCAGCCCTAGTTGCCTCTGTGTCTGGAACTACATATTATCTTATATTTGTTGACAATTATTCTCGTTATACTTGGATTTTCTTTATGAAACACAAGTCTGAGACCTTCAAGTTGTTCCAAAATTTTCACTCCTTTGTCAAGAATCAATTTTTTGAAAATATTTTTTGCTTCCAATGTGATGGGGGAGGTGAATTCTCTTCAAGTGACTTTATTAATTTTCTTCAAAGTAATGAAATAAGGAGAATGGTATCTTGCCCTCATACGCCTTAGCAGAATGGAATTGCTGAAAGGAAGCATCGCCATATTGTTGAGAATGCAATGAACATGATGTATGATAGTAATCTTCGATTACTCTATGGATAAAAGCCTTTCATTCAGCAGTCCATGTGATAAATCGATTGCCCATGAATATTTTGGAAAACAAGTCTCCTTACTTTTCTCTATTTGAAGTTCATCCCAATTATCATGATTTGCACGTGTTTGGTTGTGTATGTTTTGTTCATATTGACAGTTCAATGAGACATAAGTTTCAGGACAAGGCCTTGAAGTGCAGGTTTGTGGGTTATGAAGATAACTATAAGGGATACATGTGCTATGATCCCATGAGCAAGCACATCAAAATATCAAGAAATGTTATCTTCGACGAATTGAACTTTGATCATCGTCGCATCAATTATTCTGAATCAAATTCCAAAGTTGAGGTCTATTATCCTTTGTTGAACTCTGAACTTTTCTCCAGTACTAACAATATATGTTCTTCAGATTGTAATCAGAAGGATAAGAAAACTATGCCTGCTGATAGGTTGATTGCATAGGAGAGCACAAAGCCATCTTTGAATACAGAAAGGTATAGAGGTTTTGTCTATAGCCGACGAGGAAGCGAGGCGCCCACTATTTTTAATCAGGAAATGGATACACCCTCTACATCTACTTCTACTTTAGATGTTAGAAGATCCACCTGCTCTCGTCACCCGATCGAAATATGGGTCAGCTATGAGAAATTTTCGCTGGACTTTCAACTGTTTCTAACTGCTTTGGTCAAGGAAGATGGGCCCACAACATTTTCCCAAGTAGCAAGTTCAAAAAGATGAATTGAAACAATGAATGAAGAGATGGAGGCTCTACATGAGTATGGTACCTGGGATGTTGTTCCCAGACCACCTGACAGAAATGTAGTTGGGTCGAAATGGGTGTACAAAATAAAGTACAAACCGGATGACACTATAGAAAGGTACAAGGCCAGACTTGTCGCCAAAGGATTTACACAAGAGCAGGGACAGGATTATGATGAGACTTTTAGTCCAGTTGTGAAAATGGGAACAATCAGAATCATATTATCTTTAGCTATTGAACATCAGTGAACAATCAGTCAACTTGATGTCAAAAACGCCTTTCTACATGGAAATTTGAAGGAGGAAGTATACATGGAACAACCCACTGGATATGTAGAAGGCAATCCTACAAAATGTGTTTGCAAATTAAAAAGGACAATATATGGGTTGAAGCAGGCTTCTCGTTCTTGGTTTGATAGTTTCTCTTTGGAAATACAAAAATATGGTTTCAGGCGCTCTCTCCTTGACCATTCTTTGTTTATATTCAAGAACCAAGACATAGTTACCCTCCTATTAATATACGTAGACGATATTATCATCACAGGGAACTTCAAAGTTCATATTGAGGAGGTTAAGCATCTCTTGAATCAAAGATTCAAAATGAAGGATCTTGGTAAACTGCGATACTTCCTTGGGGTTGAAGTTGACAGTACTTCTGAAGGAATGACTCTCACCTAACATAAGTACACTATTGATGTTCTCAACAAGGCCGGTATGAAGGATTGCAAACCTTTGGGAACTTCTAGTGTCTTTCATCAGAAACTCAGCTCTCAAGATGGAGATTTGTATAAGGATCCTACAAGATATCGTAGCATAATCGGCATGTTGCAATATCTCACTTTCACTCGACCTGATATCGTTTACTCAGTAAATCAAGTATCTCAGTTTATGCATGAGCCGCGTGAAGGGCATATGTAGGCGGTTAAGAGGATACTTCGGTACTTGAAAAGAACTGTTGGGGATGGTCTTTTGTACAGATAAAGGACAAATGGACAAAATGCACATGAAATTACTGTTTATATTGATGCAGATTGGGCGGGAGATCCAGACAAACGCAGACAAACGCAGATCTGTATAAGGCCATTGTGTATTTGTTGGGATGAATTTGGTATCCTGGAGCAGTAAGAAACAAAAGGCTGTTGCTAGATCTAGTACAGAAGCCGAATATAGGTCAATGACAGCTGCTACTGCTGAAGCTACATGGATTAGGCACTTACTGACAGAAGTGGGAGAATCAATCTCTCGATCCCTTCTTTTATGTGATAATCAAAGTGCCATAAATATGTCCTTCAATCCTATTTATCATAGTCGTGCCAAACACATCGAAATAAATCAACATTTTGTGAGACAAAAGGTAGAAGAGAAGGAGATTGAGCCTGAATTTGTATGAACCACAGATCAAGTGGCTGATATATTCACAAAAAGTTTGACTGAAGACAGGTTTTGGATGTTAAAAGGCAAGTTGTTCATGGTTCAAAACCATGCACAACTTGAGGGAGGGTGGAAAGACGTGTTTGGATCACAGGTCCGGGTCCAAACCCGTGATCATGTATCCTTTCATTAATGGCACACATGTATTTTCTTCTCTTTGTAAAAGGGTATTTTAGTACCCTAAATTTGTATTAGTAACATATATAATGACAGCATTAGTAGCAGCCGATTCCTGTATTGAGGAATCCGGTTTTCACTGCAGCTCCTTCTCTCTCTTGTTCTTCACCCTTCATGCAGGATAAACTCTCTTTTATGAAATCTATCAGTTTTTAAGTACAGAACGAGTAACGTCTGCTCCCAATATTGCACACCATCCATTTTTTGCAATGGGTGACATCAGCTGGCATCTTGATGAAGTTATCGTGGTGTCCTTTAAAAGATTTGCTCGATCTTGGTAAGCATTATTGACTTGTAGAATGGCTCTGTTTAATAAAGAGGGAATCATTGGACAATGCTGTCCATTCTGATGTTAGAAGAAATTCGTTGGATTTTCATCTAAACCTTTAAGATGATTAATGCTTTTCATAGTTTCTTTAGCTCTTCTTTTTTCATGCCAAGTAAATTAATTGCAATAGGCTGGATACGATTATGTAGATTTTAAATCCATTGAATCTCTTGTTTGCCATGTCTGGTGTAAATTTTATTATGTTATGGAGATACCGTTTTTTCAAATATTTGTTGCCCATGACAACCATGTGTATTTGCTGAACTTAGTTTGATATAATCACTTTACAATCAGTCTGAGGCGAAAAAACGAAAGGCTCAGCTAAAAGAAGCAAGGCGTAAGAGGAATATGGAGAGAATAGAGAGAAAAATGGCTGCCGTCGCCAGAGATAGAGCATGGGCTCAGCGACTAGCAGAGTTGCAGAAACGTGAAGCTGAGGCGAAGGAGGCTGCCATATAAATAATCTCACGTATGTGGTGAGAAGAGTGGTGACCTGGCTTACTCTATTTACTCTGCACTGTTTATTTTCACTCATGGATTTTGTACCTTCATAGTGTTCTGTGTTGAATCTTTGACACAGTTAATTGACCTCAACACCTGCCTGAGCCATCTTCGCATGGAAGTCCTGTTGCCTTTTTTTTCATTATTATTCAAGATGTCAACGGCTCAGATTCTATCTGATATCCGATGGAATCTGATTCTGTTTAGTCCAATTTGGTAAGCCAAAACTATATTTGTCTATAAAAGGATGCATGTATGGTTTTGATTTTTTGTTACTGAATCTGACAGATATCTGGATTTTATGAATATCCAAATCCGATTTTATATAAAAATCTGGTGATGGTATGAGCTTTTCACCATCCTAATACAAATTCAAGTCTATTTAGCCAACATCTGATTAGTCGGATATGGTATTAGTCAAATCCATGGCGAAGGAGAAACCATGGCTATGGTTTGGACATTTCAGATACAGGCCAAGAGGTACTTTCCAGGCATGTCTGTTGAGTTTGGAAATCAGATTTCTTTTAAGGCGTTGCTCGCTACTTGAATGCTTCCCTTACAGTTAAGCTTTGTCAGCAGCATTGATGGAGCTCCTTTTGATATTTATGGAGTCTACTTACATAATGACATGCGTAGGCGTCAGGTGTATAGTTCTTTATTAGACTCTTTTTTGTCAAAGAGCAAGCCGAGTAATATAGTCATGGGTGATTTTAACGCCATTAGAAGCTCGAGAGATAAGTGGGAGATCAACTTCTACTATTGTTTGTCGAGACTCAATGGATTTTGTTCGTAATGGCAATTTAGGAATGAATGATGGTAACTGTCAATAGGCATAGACAAATAACCAAGTTGGCCAGCATAATGTTCAATGTAAGTTGGTTTGGTGCTTCATAAGCGAGCTCGGCTAGATAGAGAACGGTAAAAAAAAAATTTAAAAAGAAATGGAGCGGTCTCCGTATCGAGGAACCGTCCCTCCAGTTGAGGAAGAGGGAGTCCTCCCTTTCCCCACTTTTCTAGATAGGTTGGTGCATCCAAAAACACCTCCAGAGCTTTACAAGTGAAGAACCAGTAGTAATATATCCGACCTAATCAGACTCAGTTTAGTCAGATTTAGTAAGCCAAAACCATATCAGATTACATATGGTTATGAATTTTAGTTACAGAATCCAACAAATATCCAGATTTGACAGACATCTGAATCCATTTACTCGTAAAATACTGGATTTAGTATGAACTTTTCACTGTCTGAATTTGAATTTGAATTTGAATTCAAATCCGTTCAGCTAACATTGATTAGTCAGATATCGTATTGACTACATCTGAACTGAATCAGAACTGTTTACATCCCTAAATGCATCACATACCAATTGAAATTACATAACCATTGCTGGTCCACCAATTATTATTTCATCAATCAACTATGCAGTGTGAGGAACATCATAGTACCAAGATGGCTATCAAGTTCTTTCCTGTCTGAATTCAGCATGACCTTTGCTTCAAGTAGCACTATACACACCCCAGTGTTATGCGCTTGACACTACGAGATAAGTAGGGATGGCAGTGGACCGGGGCGGGGGACAAGGTCTCCACCCCCCATCTCAAAATTCTGCCTTCCACCCTTGCCTCCATCCCCGCACGGGTTTTGATTTTAACCTCCATCCCTGCCTCTATCCCCGCACGGGTTTTGATTTTAACCTTTATCCCCGCCTTCATCCCCGTTTCATGTCCTCCATCCCCAGTCCAAACAGGGCGAGGAGGGGCAGGGTGGGGCCCCGTTTTCCCTCGGTCCACTGTCATCCCTAAAGAAGGAGAGGAAGGTTTACTAACATGGATTGGGAAGGGGGAGGGGGAGGGGGAGGGGGAGGGGGAGGGGGAGCGGGTGGGGGAAAGCGTAACTCCATCCTTTCCTCCATCCCCGCACAGGTTTTGATTTTAACCTCCATCCTCGGTCCAAACGGGATGGGGCCCGTTCCCCTGTTTCACTGCCATCAGACAAGTTTCTATTGTGTTGGTGGTATTAGTGTTTTTATTTGAGGGGGAGCCAAGGGTTGAATTATGATATATTGAAACCAACTGTATGGACCAGTGAAACTGCTATAAGCATAACCACATGAAGTTATTTTAAAAAAATTATGAATAGCAATACTTTCAGGTCCACTGCCATCATTATTCAAATCCTACAGACTTGCTCTTCTGATGTGGGCTGGGGAGTTGGGAACAGGAAACAGAGGATTAGCTTTGAAGTACAAGAGTTCTATTGAGGATCATGTCATCAGTGGAGAAGTCTGCTGGCTTTCGAAAAGTTCCGCGGCCAAAATCAAGATTGTATGAGTCAGCGAGTCCTTCAACTAAGTCAAATCCTGGTGACCATCCAAGCTCCCTGGTGGCTTTCTCAATTGAAGCAAAGAAATGCTGCAATTTAAGAGATCAATTTGAGTTACTTTACAGTGCCAAGAAAGCCAGCTTTTGTCTTCATGAGAGCGCGCACACACACACACACACACACACACACACACACACACACACACACACACACACACACACACACACACACACACAGTTTTAAGTTGGATGGCCCAACTTGCAACCAGGATGCATGAGGGACTGCGTATTGAGATTCTAGAATGAATTAGGCAGGCATCAATTTCAGCAATTTTTGAGTTAATTTGGCAGAGATCAGAGAACTCCAAGTTGTGCATCAAAACATGAATTCTTCTTTCTTTAGGAATTTTTTTTCACATAAAACTGTCAATTTATGTTTAACAAAAGTAGAATATGTAACTGTATTCATTTTTTTGGGGAAAAATCATTTTCACACAAAAACTGTAAATTTATATTAATAGAAGTAGAACATGTAACCATTTTGCTAATGGCTTTTTTTAGAATACAATGTAACATATTTGCATTTACCCATACCTGATCCCTAAATGGAAATGCCTTTTTTTTTCCAAAATCAAATTCCTTCGGATTATAGTGAATTATCTCCGGCTCTGGAAATCCACCAGCCTGTAATGAAGTTAAAATTCAATCAATGAGATTAACTTTTGAGCATTTCCATCTCTAAATACTTGGAAAATCAAGATCAATAATCATTACCTTAGCACACGCTCTTGCCAATCCATTAAAAGTAACATACTTCGACCCAGAAATGTTGTAGACTTGCTTGCTAGCTTTCTCATTACCAAGAACCGTAACAAAGGCCTGAGCAAGGTCCTGAAGTTTTCATTTTAAAAATAGCTTAATTTTGTATTGGATATTTCATAACCAGGTCCTGGAGGTTTTATATGGATATTGTAATTTTCTGCATTCCATTAACTGAAGCATTCTCAATATAATCTCAGTTCTCTGTAAAATCAAATGTCAATGCGAAACAGTGAACATAATGATGATTTGAGAAACTTGGCCTTGGTCATATGTGCAACAGAATTCAAGGCCTGAAAGCCTTCAGTTCTGCTGATACCAATTTGCCATCCACCAACAGACTCAATGCAACTAAGTTGTCACTTGGGACACAAATAAAATAACTTGGATATACTCATTGTGCCAGATCACCAGTCTTAACCTGTTCATGGACTCCCATTCATGAAATCCATGAGAATTGGTACCAAGTCACCTCAAGTTCTTCACAATGTGTATATATTCAAAAAATGGTTGGCTGACAGTTATTTTAAGAATGCTAAACCGAGTCGCATACTAGGGGATGCATGTCTAACAAACCTTGACATGTCCAAGTTGAGTCACTTGAAGGCCTGAGTTGGGAATTGGAATTGGCCGACCTGCTTTGAGACGGTGGAAGAACCATTCTTCAACAGGATTGTAATTCAATGGTCCATAGATGTATACTGGCCTGATTGAGGTCCAATTAACTCCTCTCTTATCCAACAAACTCTCTGTCTCCAACTTCCCTTTGTGTCTGCTCTTGGGATCAACTGCATCAGTCTTGCCAATCCAGCAGCATCAAAGTATTAGGAAACAGTAATTCATTTATGACCACATTATTTTTTAAACAAGACTGTGAGTTTGATAGACTAAAACCAATTCACTATGTTGACCAGGACACACCCACATTCAGTTTCTCACTATTTTTGGAAGCTCTGGAATTTTGGTGATTTAGGGAAGTTTGTTACAACTAGAGGTTGAGTTGGTTTGAGTTTTTTGTCAGGTTAAGCAGGAGCCATTACTATGCAAACTGAAAGAATGAAATGGACATTTAGATTTTCATTTTCCCTTTGGTTTTCATGACATAATAATTAATGCACTGAATTGTGTGACTACACATGATAAAATATGCTGAAGTTTGAATATAAGTCACAGACTTGGCGTTGTTCTGACACCCGCAACCTGAATTTTGCCATATGGGTGGTGCTATTATCCTTGTCAGCTTGGGTCTCAACATAAAAAGGATGGTAGGTCATTCCCAATTGTTGCTACAGGAATATGGAACACAAATGCTTGCAATTGTGAAATAAATTACCTCAAAATGTGGCAATAGATCAGATTTTAGGTACACCCCAGCTGAAGAACAATATATGTACCTGACATCAGAAAAACTTCAATAAAAGGCAAAGGAAAAAGGGCATAACACTATGTATTCAGTTTATTGCATACCTTTATAATATAGCAATTTTGACCAGAGTTTTCTATAATTTTCTTTTATTTTCAATTATTTATTCTTTAGAGTATTTTTTGAAAACATAAAACTGAATCTCAAAAATATCATGATATAATTATGATAATATTGTATTCTAAGTAGGGAGTTTTCTCAACCTTCTGTGATATGTTTTTTTTAAACTTTTCTTAACATAAAGAAAGGGATAACGTCAGTTATTGTGAGATTTTAGTACTTGGTTCATTATTCTAAACATTTCATATAATGGAGGCATAAGTTTTCATTATGCCATTAGTTAAGACTTACTGCTCCAGCTTTGGTAATACATCTAGTATGGGCTCCACCTCTACAGCTTCTCTTCCTATTAATTAGCAAGAACTTGGGTTAACAAAGAAAAAAAGAAGAGAATAACCATTTGGAAACAGCCAATATAAACTTTCCAACATAGAAATTTCACATTACAAGTGAAATTATAGTTTATTCATACCATTTATGTCATACACGACATCAAAATCTGTTGTTTTAAGTGTGGTTCTGACAAAATCAAAATCCTGCCTATCTCCTTTCAAATGCAACACCTACATAGTCGAAAGAACAATAAAATGAATAGCAGGTACATTGGTCTAAGTGGGATCCAATATATAAGATGGTTGGTGGAATTCAGACAATGAATTTTACAAGACAAATTGAACTGCATATATTAAATGTCCATTATCAATATCATAAACTAAAGGTTTACCTTGGATGAGAAGTCTGCATACTCCTGTTCTGATTCTCCTGGCAGTTGTTGTGTGATAGGTGACTTACCCCTCGTAAACAAGGTGATCTGAGATCATAGATTTAGATGTGTGATGACAAAATTGACACCATTAAAGTTTGCCTTGGACAAAAAACAATTCTCATATACAGATTAAGAGAGTGTAATTTTTTGAGGCAGAGGAGTTCTCTTCAAAATCAAACTGCAGAACCTTTATAGAAGCATCAGAAACATTATAAAGAGAATGGGCAAGCTCTTATAGCCAATACACAAACACATTGTATTAGCAATAGGAATTTATCTTCATGGCATTGGTGACTTTCAAGTGGCAAAGGTAGCATTGAATTGCATAATTTGGTATTTCCATTTCAAAATCATAGAATAGTGAATCACCATTTTTGCTTCTTAGTTGGTTTAAAATGGAAGCATTTCACAATTATCACTCTGCATATTTACCTTTCAGGAATACAAAATCCAATATCCACTTTGAAATTTTAAATAGCTTTTCATTCCTGAGCAAGGATTTGTAATTCATGTAGATTTTGGAAATTTTAAGCCGCTAATGCTAATTGCATACCTGATGCCCCTCCTTGACTAGCAATCTTGACAAAAATACACCAATAAACCTGGTACCACCCATTATGAGAATCTTCTTTGCACTTGATGCGGTTACCAAAGCCACTCCTTTTCGTTGCCATGTCTGGGCTTTGTACTGCAGAAACAAAAGCAGTAAAATGTGCTGATGCCATCCCAGTAGTCGGAATGAACTTAACAATGTACTATTTTTTTTCATTTATCCCATTGATTGTAATATGAAGTAAAACATCAACATGTCCCTTTGTTAAGCCTAAGTTCTATACAAATCCGCATGCTCTATCAATCGGTGAGAAGAAGAAAAAGGATTTCGCTGATGGGATTTGAATCAGTAAAATGCCATTGAAATAAATAAAAAAACTTCAAAAACGTCTAAAATTGAAGTTCACAGTAACAGGAAGACCAATTCTTATTTCTAACAGGCTTAAGAATAATCAAACTGTCTAGTAGTAAAAATAGCAGCAGTAGTATCTATGGCAGTACTGGTGTTACTAGCAACTAGAGCTAGACCTGAGGGTTGAAATGTTCTCTTATTTCATTGAGCAAATTACTTTCAGTGAGAATTTAAGCACTACCAACATGATTAACAGCTAGTGAAGCGAACATGGTAGTTGGCAAGATTTGAACTTATCTAAACTAAGAAATTTGGGAATAATTCCTCATACTTGTCTCTAAAATAACAATCCAAATGCTTCCTAGTTAGGATAATGATGACCATGATGAAAGGAAGGAGAAGCAGAGATTTGGTGGTCACCTTGGTTGGAACAGCAAGGCGGATGCCGTTGAAATCAGAGGATGAGGAAGGAAGAGAGGGCTTGGATGAGAGAGCTGGTTTGAAGGAGGTGTGAGCAACCACCCTAGCCATGATGAACGGCTTGCTGGTGCCTCCAATTTGGTCTGGTTGGTGAATGAAGGCTTGTGTGCAGTCATCCTTTTCTTCTCTTCTATCCCTTCAGGATAAGCATCAGTTGCATCCACAGCCTCTCGTTTATAACCCCTTCGTTTTTGGGATGTTAATGAAACTTTGCCTGTTGAAAAGGACATGAGATGCCATGGTAGTATTTTACAATAAAGACGATGCTGCCACTGAATCATGTATTCATGTTTCCACCAACGTGGTAACGATACCATTTATTTTTTGTGAGACTGGCTCTTAGCAAAGCTATTTCTAAGTTACAAAATAATATCTTGGCCACACTTAGGCTTGTAAAAGAAGTTCTCAACTGGGTAAGAAAAATAAGTCTAATGTCTCACCGACCACATTCAAAGGTTGACAAATTTCCCACTCCAATCGTTAGCACACTTGCAATTCTATTATGAGCATCCAATTTACGAAGCAGGTTATATGCCCCCCCCCGAATAGGGCATCTCATGATCGGGGGTCCCAAAAAGCACCACGTATATAAGCATGTGCGTCTCGTATCCCCATGTTTGTCGGCATCACTTAGTGTTGGAGTTTGATGCAATTACAAAGACTTAATTACCCTTTCCTCCACTGGTGCAAAAAAAAATGACGATTCTAGAAAGGAGTGATTGTAAAGACTTAAGTACCACGAAGATGGTTATTTAAGATCCAGTCCCTGCACTCCAGGATTATCCGAGAAAGGAATGCCCCCTGATAAGGCCATGAACATCAACCCTCTCACTCTCTCTCCCTTCTCTTTCTGCTTCTGTGCACATTCAGCAGGCGATCCTACATTGCTCCATCAAATACCGATTGACTTGCACACTGACTGTAGCATCGTTCAACTTGACGAGTTGTGGAGTCTGATTCAGAGTTTTTGCCCTTACAGAAGGGGGGTTTGGGGGCTCCTCCCAGCGTGGGTAGCATAGTTTTTGCCCTTACAGGAGGGGGGAGGGGGTTTGGGGGCTCTTCCCAGCATGGGTAGCATCATTCAACTTGATGAGTTGTGGAGCCTGATCCAGAGTTTTTGCCCT
This sequence comes from Nuphar pumila, assembly GCF_984573655.1. Classification (NCBI taxonomy): domain Eukaryota; kingdom Viridiplantae; phylum Streptophyta; class Magnoliopsida; order Nymphaeales; family Nymphaeaceae; genus Nuphar; species Nuphar pumila. The sequence goes on from NC_143258.1 coordinate 43,353,136, forward strand.
TACAGGAGGAGGGTTTGAGTGCTCATCTTAGCATGGGTAGCAGAGTTTTTGCCCTTACAGGAGGGGGGTTTGGGGGCTCTTCACAGCGTGGGTAGCATCATTCAACTTGATGAGTTGTGGAGTCTGATTCAGAGTTTTTGCCCTTACAGAAGGGGGGTTTGGGGGCTCCTCTCAGCGTGAGTAATCATTCAACTTGATGAGTTGTGAAGCCTGATTCAGAGTTTTTGCCCTTACAGGAGGGGGGTTAGGGGGCTCCTCTCAGCGTGGGTAGCATCATTCATCTTAATGAGTTGCGAAGCCTGATTCATAGTTTTTTCTCTTACAGGAGGGGGGTTTTGGGGCTCCTCTCAGCGTGGGTAGCATAATTCAACTTGATGAGTTGTGGAGCCTGATTCAGAGTTTTTGCCCTTACAGGAGGGGGGTTCGGGGGCTCCCTCCGGCGCAGGACCAAATTTTTTGGGGGCCTTTATATGATCTCTTTTATAAATCGATACTCTCTGATCTGATTTTCACTATAAATTGCTACTCTCTGATTTGATTTTCACTGTAAATCGCTACTCTCTGATCTGATTTCTACTATAAATCGCTACTCTCTTATCTGATTTTCACTGTAAATCGCTACTCTCTGATCTGATTTCTATTATAAATCGCTACTCTCTTATCTGATTTTCACTGTAAATCGCTATTCTCTGATCTGATTTTCACTGTAAATCGCTACTCTTTGATCTGATTTTCACTGTAAATCGTTATTCTCTGATATGATTTTTACTGTAAATCGCTAAACTCTGGTCTAATTTTCATTGTAAATCGCTACTCTCTTATCTGATTTTCACTGTAAATCGCTACTCTCTTATCTGATTTCTACTGTAAATCGCTACTCTCTGGTCTGATTTTTATTGTAAATCACTACTCTCTTATCTGATTTTCATTATAAATCGCTACTCTCTTATCTGATTTTCACTGTAAATCGCTACTCACTGGTCTGATTTTTACTGTAAATCGCTATTCTCTTATCTAATTTTCACTGTAAATTGCTATTCTCTGATCTGATTTATATTGTAAATCGCTACTCTCTGGTCTGATTTCTACTGTAAATCGCTACTCTCTGGTCTGATTTCTACTGTAAATCACTGCTCTCTGATTTGATTTTTACTGTAAATCGCTACTCTCTGATCTGATTTCTATTATAAATCACTACTCTATGGTCTGATTTCTACTGTAAATCGCTACTCTCTGATCTGATTTCTACTGTAAATCGCTACTCTCTTATCTGATTTTTACTGTAAATCGCTACTCTCTGATCTGATTTTTACTGTAAATCGCTACTCTCTGGTCTGATTTTTACTGTAAATCGCTACTCTTTGATCTAATTTCTACTGTCAATCGCTACTCATTGATCTGATTTATACTGTAAATCGATACTCTCAATTTTTTTTGGAGCCTTGTATAAATTTTTTCTTTTCTTTCCCTCTTGTAAATATAAAAAAAAGCAATAAAGTATTTTGTTTAATCATGATGCTCATGTTTTCTTCGGTTGTTTCTAGCTTGAGGTTTTCGTAACACCCTTTCTCATGATTTTTTTGTTTTTTTTTTGCTTTGTGATTTTCGTCATGATGGAGAAGCCGGAGGCTGTACTCCGTTGTAGGTGTACTGAAGAAAGATTCTGTTGTAGGTGTCCCTCGAAGGCGGAGGAGGAGCCACCATAGTCGGTTGCCCGCTGTACGAGAGCAGCATTCCGGCCACTGCTAGTAGAAAGAGGATGATGATCACCATCAGATTGCCAAGTCTTTGCCTCCCTTGATTTCTTCTCTAGAGAGAGAGGGTTTTACAGTGTTTTACGGAGAAGAAAGAAGAAGATGATGATGATGAAAAGTTCAAACATACATTTTTGAAGGCTCAGGTTTGTTTTGCCGGATCACCATCGGATAGCCGGATCACCATCGGATCGTCGACTAAGGTTCGTTTCACTATGTAGACTTTGAAGAGTCAACATCATCCTTGACTTTCTGGATGAAGGACATGTTTGTTCTTTTTTTGAACCGTTTGTTTTCCTTTTTTGAATGGACATTTTTGTCATTTTCTCAAACCGTTGTTTTATGGCAAGAATAGCAAGAAAGGGTACTTAAGCCTTTGCAACCGCACCAGACTCCAATGCTAAGTGATGTCAATATACACGAAAATACAAGCCCCATGTGCTTATATACCCGAACACAGACGTGGGATTCAGCGAATCATCGAGGGAGAGCATACACCACCCTCTCTCCAATTTAAGTTCATATTGGAAGGTTGAACTTGATATAAGAACAAGCTGTTGTTTGACGTTAAGTTTAGGCTTTATTACAGGTTATGTCAATTGGATATAAATATGAACACGGATAAGAATGAATTTCGGATTCACCATGGTTTAAGAGGCTATAGTTGAGGCTTCATGGGCTCATGCCCTTTATGCCTCGTGGATCTACTCACAGGCCTAAGCCTCATTGATAGGTAAAGAAGCCTATGCATCTTCTCTAAAGAGGCTTAAGCTTTTACATCAAGTTTAAGCCTTTATGAAAAGATAAGTCTCTCAAAAAGAGATTTTCACTAAAAAAATCAGAGTACCATTTAGGTACTTTTAAAGTTTTATTTTCACTTGAAAGTAAAAACTCTTTTAGAAATAAAAGTCTTGTAAATTTGAAATAAATATATTTAGACTCTGTTTCAGTAGATATATTTTTGTAATCATTGATACTTCCCGTTCCCATTCTTCAATAAGTTAGGTTGCACAGCTATAATGTAGCTAGAGTCAACAAGTAAATAAGCACAGAATAATATTACTAATTGGTTATTTTTATATCAAGTACTATTTAATATTTCCACCATGTTTATGTGTGACCTTATATAATTAAAAATAAATAATAAAACTCCCAAAAGATGAGAAAAAGTAAATGCGAAATGTATATAACTGATAATTTCATTTTATTGTATCCACTAATAATGGGTGAAATCTTAGTGTGAAAATTCATCTCAATTTGAACAGGTGTATACTAGTGCCTAATCATCATATTGGCACGATACATTCAAGTAATTCAGTTTACTAATTTTGATTTTTCAAAACATTAAGAAATGAGAATCTAGCTTGTGTGATTGTTTATATTTATTGTTATTAACTAGAAAAAATAATTTGCAGTATTTTAAAATGTTTGATAATTTTTAAACTTTAAGCTTCAAAAGGCATTGCGGCTTTGCCCTGTTTATATTTTTAAAAGTTGTATCATTATACTTCAAAAACATTGGTTACAAATGTGATTTTTATAGAAAGTATGCCACAAAACATGTACTTTTAACATTTGATATATAAAAAACATTTTTAATGGGTATAATGTATAAACATAAGTTTTGTTAATAATAAGGTATAAAAATTTAAAAAGATTAAGAATGCCACAAAGTATTGTGTGTCTATACGTCGTGTCATGTCCCCTGAACACGACCCAAAACGAACTTATTTGTGCCAATAGGACAGCTGGCTATGCAACCTAAAATCTATGTCACAAGGACACTCCAACTTACCCTCATTTTTGTGTCTAATTCTATATTACTCTTCATGGAAAAATACACAAAATGACGCATCTCGTGGCCTTGTGGCACAGCCTAAAATGCTCATGTTTTTCCTACCCTTGCTATGCAACGGTTAAAAAGCTCTCTCCCTCTTATCCAGCGTCCTGCAAGCGAATCAGGTTATATGTCCCCCCCCCACCCACATATATGTGTTCTCGGGTCTGAATGAGCGCCACATATGTAAGCACATAGGGCTCATTTCCTCGTGTGTGTCTGCATCACTTAGCATCGAAGTTCGGTGCATTTGCAAAGACTTAAGTATCTTTTCCCACCATTAGCGCCATGAAACGACGTTTTGAGTAATGTACCAAAATGTCCTTCAACCAGAAAATGGAGGATAACCTTTTGTTTTTGCCATAAGCAGTAAACACCTCTGCTTGAAGAGTCTCAACCTCGAAATATGTCGCCCTCTCCGTTCCGGATCACCCTTACACCTCCGGAGGAGCACCCTTTGCCGTCGTCTCCTGCTGTGGAAGCACCCTTTGCCGTCGTCTGTTGCCGGAGCACTTTTTACCATTGTCTGCTGCCGGACCACCTTTTACCATCGTCTGTTGTCGGACCACCCTTTGTCATGCAGTTGAGGATCTATTAGATATTAAATCAACAAGTGCATATTCAAAAGTATACTCTGCAGCTGGTAGCTCCATGTTCTTCTGCAGAAGTTCTGACAATAACTCTGTATCAGGGGTCAGATCCTACATATCCTTTGCAAGCAAACGAGCTCATTCGTAATGGCAACCCACTGCACCATTCAAATCGATACAGTTTCTCAGATGTTTGTTATGTTCAATATTGTTTCAATTGGTGGTTGTACATACTCATCGAAGAGAAATAATTGAAGATCTTTACAAAGAATGGGTTGACCCTGCCAAAGGAAAGGTGATTCAGTTATTTGTAATGATCTTCGAGTTATTATTTACCATGCCAATAAAAGTAACGATTTATAGTATTAGCATGTTTTGACGCGATTCATATAACAAATATCATAATAATTGACACTAGCAAACACATAATATCTATTTACAATGATTCATACTTCAAATAATGTGCAACAATTTTAATAGAAATCGCTAACTGAGCAACAATTTGAACACACAAATCGATGTACATATCGCATAATATACTACAAATCGATACGACAATTCAGCATAATCGCTTATTCATATTACAAATCAATACGATAAACATAAGTACTATTATGCCTCACAAACCCTGGACAACAACAATCGTGGTAACTTCATAAATCATAAATACAAATCGCGAAGCCTGATCCATCAAATATTGAAAATGAAAAGCAAACAAAGAAGGATGATGAAGAACTAAAGATGAAGAAGAAGAAGAAGAAGAAGAAGAAGAAGAAGAAGAAGAATGATGAAGAGAAGGAAAATCAAAAGAAGAAAGAGGAGGAGAATTAAAACTCGATATACATATCGCATAATATATTACAAATCGATACGAGAATTCAACATAATAGCTAACAAATCAATATTAACAAACAAAACAATATCTCTCAAATCGATGGTATATTACTACAACTGCGATTTGCGTTATACTATTCCAATATTTTCTATACAAAGGCAAATCCTTGTGGCCGACATAGACGTCATTGCGTAAATCTCATAAATCGTCAACTGGAATACAAGTCTCCCAAGATATATCGATTTTTGACAACGAGCAGGATGCAAAACGATGTTTCTTTTATAAATGAATGACACATATTTTGGTAACAAAGCCAAATCGACACGATTTATGATTTATGAGTTATGATTTATATATTTAAAGCAGCAACGATTTATACATTTAATGCAGTAGCGATTTATGATATATAAAGTTACCAAGATTTGTACTCCAGTTTGCTAAATTGTACAACAAGTTTTACTGTTGAAGCCCAAACGTTATAACGATATGTACTTATGAAAGGTGCAATTTATACATCGATTTATAAGTTTGAAGCAACAATTTATACATTTAAATCAGGAACGATTTATACATTTGATGCAATAGCGATTTATAATTGTTGATGATAGCGATTCACGTGACAGCTATTTAATTACAGGTACGATGCTTTAAAGCAATTTTCAAAGAAATTGCTAAATGAGCAACAATTTGAACACACAAATGGACACCTTATGTCGCTACAATTGTTATTCCTCAAGCACAGGTTTCAATTACATACTACAAATATCTAACCCTAAACCGTAAACCCTAACCGTAAACTCTAAACCCTAAACCCTAAACCCTAACCCTAAACCCTAACGACAAACACTAGACCCTTAATATATTACTAAACCCTAAACCCTAAACCCTAAACTCTAAACCCTAAACCATAGTCCTTAAACCTGAAACCCTAAACCCTAAACCCTAAATCATAAACCTTAAACCCTAAACCCTTTTCCCGAAACCCTAAACCCTAAATCATAAACCCTAAACCCTAAACCCTAAACCCTAAACCCTAAACCCTAAACCTTAAATCATAAACCCTAAACCCTAACCCTAAACCATAACCCCTAAACCCTAACCACTAAACCATAACCCCTAAACCCAAAACCCCAAACCCCAAACTCTAAACCCTAAACCATAAACTCTAAACCCTAAACCCTAAACCCTAAACCCTAAATCATAAACCCTAAACTCCAATCCCTACAATATAAACCCTAAACCTCTAAACCCTAAACCCTAAACCCTAAACTCCAATCCCTACAATATAAACCCTAAACCTCTAAACCCTAAACCCTAAACCCTAAACCCTAAACCCTAAGCCCTTAATATCTTACTAAACCCTAACGTTAAACCCTAAACCCTTAATAAATTACTAAACCCTTAACCTTAAACCCTAATCCCTAGAACCTAGACCATAACTCCGAACCCCGAAACCCTAAACCCTAAACCCTAAACCCTAAACCCTAAACCCTAAACCCTAAACCCTAAATCCTAAACCCTAAACATCGTGTCAATTTGTTCTTTAGTAAGTCTAAACATTATGTCGATTTGTTTACAACTATTTCCTTTCTGCCTTTTATGAATCAGTCATTAGGTAAATCGTGATACAACATATTGTTCACGTAGAAAATGCTCATAAAAGCAAATTGCGATAGGATATCGTTCATATAGACAAAGCTGGTAAACACAAATTGTGATAGGACAAATCGTTAACGATTTAGGTCCGTTGCTGTACAAATCTTGATAGAACACTTTTTCTATAAAACAATGATAACGATTTGCAACTTTAACTTAATGTTTGTTGCTGTATAGATCGTGATAGAACACTTCTTCTATATAACAATGATAGCAATTTACAACTTTTTAATAGTTATCAAGTTGTAAATCGATTTGTACTTTAATAAGTCTAAACGTCGTATCGATTTGTGTACACGTGCATAAAACCCTATTCTATGTAAAACCCAAATATAGATCTGTGTAAAACCCTATTCTATGTAAAACCCTACCCGACCCATTGTACATGTCTAAAACCGTAATCTATTTAACCTCTATTCCTCTTTTTTGCGGCAGTGCAACTTCTTCTTCTTTTTCTTTTTTCTCCTCCGGATTCTTCTTCTTCTTCTCCATTGTATTTTTCTTTCTTCTTTGTTCTTCTGTGTTCCTTCTATCAATGCTTGATAGATGGGTTTTGATCCTGATAACGTAGTTGTTTCACGCCGTGGAGAAAGATCTGTATAATTTTTTATGATGATTATGGTTGTTATCTTTTGTGTATACATCGATATATTCATGACACATACAACTATGACGTATTTGTCATGAAGTATATCGAAGCTTACACAGAATATAATGACCATAATCATCTTCAATCGTTGCCGTCATACCGAAGCAATCATAAATATTCTGCATGATAGACAGGGGGAGATGTTGATGTTCATTTATTTGATCTATTCCTACTGCCGGACCCTCCATTGTTCACAAACCATAATTCGTAGTTGAAAAAATATCTGCTTACCTTCGATATACTTCATGACAAATATGCACATAGTATTGGTTCCTTCTAGAGGTGAGTGCCTGAGCATTGGTTTGTGAAGTATATTATCAAGAGTGCGCTCATTTTTTGTTACAAAGCGATTCTATGTGCTGATCACATATCTCTCTCTTTAGAGCTCTTGCTAGCTGGAATATGAACTCTGTGCCAGGAGTGATAACATTGAAGGATCTCTGAAAACAAAGAATGTGAAACACTCTAAAAGCAAAGAATGTTCAGTTGAGGATATTTGCATGAGAAGCAAAGAATGTGCAACACTCATATAGAATGTAGTTGTAATGTATCGTTGAAGTTAACTCGATTTATAATTTACTATGCCTAAACATCGTGTCGATTTGTTTATTATATTTTCCTTTCCTCTTATAAATCAGTCATTGTATAAATTGTGTTAGGACATGTTCACTTATACAAAGCTCATAAAATTAATTCACGAAAGGATAATCGGTATCAAACAAATCGCTTAGACAAAGCTCGTAAAGTCAAATCGCAATAGGATATTCAATGTATAAATCACAATAGATAAAGCATAATATATTAATCATCGATATGACAATTCAACATAATATCGATTTATATCGTGATTCTGTATATTGATTTAAGATATTGTTTTGATTATTAATATCAATTTAAGATATTGTTTTGATTCAAAAAATCCATTTTTAAGACATCAATACGAATTTTCAAATAGATTTATGATATTGTTCTAAATCTTAATATTGATGTTTATGCTGATTCTTAATAAGGATTTAAGATATTGTTTCGTTCTGAATAGCGATTTAAGATACTGTTTTGATTATAAATATCGATTGTTAAGATATGAATTAGAATTTATATATCGATTTAAGATATTGTTTTGATTCCTAATATCGATTTAAGATATTGTTTTGATTCTAAATATCGATTTTAAAGATATCAACACGAATTTTCAAATCAATTTAAGATATTGTTCTGAATCTTAATATCGATTTCTATGTTGATTCTTAATATCAATTTAAGATATTGTTTTGATTCCTAATATCATTTTAAGACATTATTTTGATTCTAAATATCAATTTTTAAGATATCAATAGGAATTTTCATATCGATTTAAGATGTTTTGATTCTTAATATCGATTTAAGATATTGACTTGATTCTAAATATTGATTTCTATCATAATTCTGTATATTGATTTATAAGCTATCAACAATAATTCCATATCGATTTGTATGATATTTGATCATTCGATTGCGTTATACTATGGCAATATTTTCGCAAGGTAGATCTTTATGGCCAAAAACGTGAACCGACAAAAAATCTTTGGCGGGTCCCATAAGAATTAAACTCCTTGGCTATAAAAGAAGTTCTTCGCAATATTTCCCCCTAAACGTTCCACAAAAATTCTAACGCTTCATCTTCTTTCGCCAGAGCATCCTTTGTCATTTCGGTAAGTTTTTGTGTTGTGCAGGTTTCCAATGGGTTACATTCCTAAGAGAAGAAACGCTTCGTCGTCAGCGGGGAAAACTCTTGACGTAATTGTCCAAGAGTATGCTTTGTATGAGCAAGTAGAAGCGTACTACAGAATAATGAAGATTGAGAATGATAAAGAAAGGGAGCAATTGCTGATAAAGTATATATCGAAGCCTAATCCGTCATATATTGAAGATGATAATCCAATGATGAAAAAAAAGAAGAAAGATGACAAAGACAAGCAAAATGAAAGGAAAGAGAAGTATAATGAAAAAAAAACAAAGGAAACCAAGGCAAAGGAAGGAGAAAGTGGAGGATAGGAGAAAGAAAAGGAATAATAAGGAGAAGGAGGAAGAGAAGCGAAGGCAAAAGGAGGGGGAGGAGGAGAGAGAAAAGCAAAGGAAGAATAAGGAGAAGGAGTAGAAGCGAAGGCAAAAGGAGGATGAGGAGAGGGAAAAGCAAAGGAAGGAGAAGGAGAACGATGAAGAAAAGGAAAGACAAAGAAAGAAGCAGAAGGAGAAGGAGGAGAGGGAAAGGCAATTGAAGAAGGAGGAGAAAGAGAAGAAAAGGCAATTGAAAAAGGAGGCAGAGGAGAAGGAAAGGAAAAAGATGATGAAGGAGTATTTAGCACAACGAAAGAGGATAAGGCAAATGAAGGAGGCTGAGGAGAGGGAAAGGCGAAAAAAGAATAAGGTGGAGAGGGAAAGGCAATTAAAGAAGAAGAAGGAGGAGAAAGAGAAGGAAAGCCAAATGATGAAGATGAAAGAAAAAAGGCAAAGGAAGATGCATCAAGATGAGAAAGAGAAAAAAAAGCAAAGGAAGGAGAAGGCAGACAAGAAAAAGAAGGAAGGACATAGGAAAGAGAAGGAGGACGAGGAAGAGAGTGAAAGGCAAAGGAAGGAAAATGAAGACGAAGAAAAGAAAGAAAGACAAAGGAAGAAGAAGGAAGACAAGGAAGAGAAGGAAAGACAAACAAAGGAGAAGGAGGACGAGGAAGAGAAGGAAAGAGAAAGAAAGAAACATGATGAGGAAGAGAAAGAAAGAGAAAGAAAGAAGCAAGATGAGAAAATAAAGAAAAAAAAGGAAAAAGCATACGATGGTCGTGAAGGATATAAGAAAAGAAGAAGTACAAAAGCAGAGGAAGGAAATAGATGAAGAGGAGAAAAGTGTGACCAAGGTACATTAATCACTACTGTATGTCGTGGTGTACTGTTGTAGGTATTATTATGTATAGCGATTACCATGAATAACGATTTCTCTGTATAGCGATTACTATGTATAACAATTATTATGTATAGCGATTACTCTGTATAGCGATTAATGTGATAGCGATTACTTTGTATAACGATTATTGCAATAGCGATTACTATGTATAGCGATTAACTGTGATTTGATATTTTGTGTTACAGGCAGGTCATAAGAGAAGCAGAGTAGCAGGTGAAAAGCTAAGAGGGCGGTGTAAGTGGCTTGCAGTTTTGTCGTGGTTCAGAAAGTTGAGTGAATATCAGAAGAACCAATTACGAAAGATGCACTTCGATGACCTTCTAGACCAACATTATTTTGAAAATTGCTAGAACACCATGACCCACCTGGTCAATAAGTGGAACCATAAGACGAACACGTTCCAGTTTAGGGTTTTTGAGATGACCATGACCCTAGAAGATGTGGCACGAATTACGGGTCTTAAGTGCTATAGAAGTGCTGTCCTAACATGGGATTTAAACTATAACCCAAGGGACAATTACATGGCCCTTCTAGAAATGGCGTAAGTGTATTTCTGGTGGAGGCAATTCCTCATCGATGAAAGTTCATTTTTTTCGTAATAAATGAGAAGGCCGGTCTGCTGTATGTGCATCTGAAGCAGCTGACCAAGAGTTGCACGACTTCCTTCTTTATTTTTTTGGACTAACTTTATTTTTCGATTGTTCTGGTTCGAGAATAAGTTACTTGTGGCTGCAGTTCTTGGAAGACTTAGATGAAGTCGACAACTGGGCATGGGGTGCTGCTATGCTCGCACACTTATACAATCAAATTTACCGTGCGTGTAGGGGTATGAAAACCATCAGGGGGGTTTGGCCATTTGTTCAGGTATTTGTTTATTACATATTTATTGTTTGTGGATTAAGCTCGTTGAAGGTTGTAGTCTTACTAATACATTATTTTTGTAGGCCTGGACTTGGAAGCATATTGTCGCCTTGAATCCTTAATGTGGCCCTGCGGTTTGCGGTTTTTTCATGATTAGCGCGTGGGCTTTAATAAATGTCAAGTGCAAAAATGCTCAATTCATTTTAGATGGACTGCAATTAAATGAGGTAAATGGTTTAAAATTGTTGTAATGTTTAGCATTCTTAAGTTATCATCGCTTTATGATTTTGTCGTTCTTAGTACAAATCGTTATCTCCTATGCATCTAACTTTCATTAGCGTAAATCGTTATATGGTTTAACATTCTTAAGTAATCACTGCTTTAGGATTTTGTCTTCCTTATTAAAAATCGCCATCGCATTTGCATCTAACTTTCATTAGCGTAAATTGTTGTAATGTTTAGCATTCTTAAGTAATCATCTCTTTAGGATTTTGTCTTCTTTAGTACAAATTATCATCGCCTTTGCATCTAATTTTTATTATCGTAAATCATTATAATGTTTAGCATTCTCAAGTAATCATTGCATTTAGCAATTCATTTAACTTAGTTCAAATCGTTATTGCATTTGCATCTAACTTTTATTACCGTAAATCGTTGTAATATTTAGCATTATCAAGTAATTATCGCATTTGACAATTCATTTTTCTTAGTACAAATCATTATCACATTTGCATCTAACTTTCATTACCGTAAATTGTAATGTTTAGCATTCTTAACTAATAATCACATTCAACATTTTTTCTTCTTTAGTACAAATCGTTATTGCATTCAACATTTTGCATGAATAATTATGTCTATATCTAAACCATAATCTTGATTGTACAGGTTGTGTGAAGACCTTATGGGGTGGAAAAGGGGAAGACAAGGATGACGAGGTCGTTGCCAAGGCTGCGAGACTGTTTGTTTGTGATATTTGGCCCTTTAGCAAATGTGAAGCCGAGATGCAACATGGTAGTCGAGTACTCCTACAAGCTGGATTGGGATAGTCGATACCAAAATTGCCTCTGACATTAAAAAGAAAGATAACTGGAACAAAGGAGGTGTTCATGCCATACCATATGATTATAAAGCACAACAATATGACCCCAACTATTTCAAACAATATTGGCAACCCATGCGTGGAAATCGACAGATTGAGGAGAAACAACCTGAAAGTGAGGTCACTCTTGTCCCCAAGCATGTCGTCCTCCAGCATAGATGTAACGTCCATCGTGTCCATTTGGCGAATACTATGATTCCATTTATTATAGTACACGATAAGGAGCAAACACAACTTCCAAAGGAGAAGGTATTGTCTGACCAAAAGTTTGCGATGCTAGAGAGTGAGAATAAGGAGTTACGGAAGGATGTGCAAAATTTGAGTAAACAAATTGGGTCTTTGGTTAAGATGATTACCAGTGGGTTATATAAGATCACGGGAACAAAGAGGCCACAGAATAAAAAGACTCTACCAAGTGCAAGCAAGAGACGAGTTATATGTTTATCTGAGTCATCAAGCGCAAGTGAATAAACATATGTGATTTATGTATCTCGATAATTCTATGTTGTAATTCTGACATTCTTTGTTGTAATTATATAATTCTTTCCTTAATAAGTGTAACATAGAAATGCCACTAACTCTTTCATGATTTGTACTTACGTATAGCGATTAATGTCTTAGGGTTTATTATGTATCGTGATTCTTGTGATAGCTATTACTCTATATAGCACTTAATATGTATAGTGTTTAGGAAGTTACAAAAATTTGTACTTATATTTGCTAAATTGTATAGAGATTACTAGCTTAAAGTCTATTACTTTTAGCATTTCTTATGATAGTGATTACTTAATATGTCGATTACTCAGTATAACACTTAATATGTATAGTGTTTAGGAAGTTACAACAATTTGTACTTATATTTGCTAAATCGTATAGCGATTACTAGCTTAAAGTCTATTACTTTTAGCATTTCTTGTGATAGTGATTACTTAATATGTTGATTACTCAGTATAGCGATTATGAAGATACCATTGTTTGTACTTACGTTTGCTAAATTGTATAGCGATTATTGGTTTAGGGTTTATTATTTATAGTGTTTCTTGTGATAACGATTACTTAGTTTAGCGATTAATAGGTGTAGCGATTATGCAGTTACCACGATTTGTACTTCCTGTGATAGCAATTATAGCGATTACTAGTTTTGAGTTTATTATGTATAGTGATTCCTTTAGTTGCAAGAAACGTCGCATGACATTAGTATAGGGTTTAGGATCTGACACGCTACTGATGTTATGCTACGTGTCATTCATTTACACGTACTAACATCATGTCGATGATACTAGCAAATGAAACATCTTTTAATTAATGCGCAATGTAATTTATTTATTTATTAATATTCTTTTTGCATGATTTTTGAAAACTGGCGGGATGTGAAACAACCTGAACAATAAATGAATGAATCGTTGTGTTCCGCAAGGCACATAAGACGTTTCCTTTAATAGCATGGAACAGGCGACATTTCATTTAAAGAAGAAAATGAGCCTTTCCTATAACTTGCTTCGTGAGCAATGAACAGAAAAAACGATGTTTCCTCTAACCTCCTTCTAAGTGCAAGTTGTATCGATGTCGAAGAATGACGCTACGATTCAGTTGAACTTTTGCAAAAAAGGAAACCTTTGATTTCTATAACCTGCTTTACCTTTTTTACGTCGTTTATAATTCATTTACTGAATATAATGCTACAATTATTTTACTAAATATTCAACTAATTTCAGTGCAGTATCTACAAAACAAGGTGCAAGAAAACTCAACAAAGTGCTCGAAGAGAACATCGACCGGATGCGAGATGAATTTGCAGGACACACTATTAGTAATTTTGTACATATGAAATCACTCTCAGTTATACATTAACGTATGTCATGGGTATGTATATTAACAAATGCACATTTGTTCTAAACAGACTATACACGATTTTATCATGTATATTCAAAGCAAGGGAAGAACCATGTCGGTCCGCGTCGTCACCCTTTATTTTATGGTATATCGGTTATCTGATATGTTTATTTTGTCATTTTATTTACTAATGTAGCTTCATGTTTTAAACTTACTATTATTACTGTTCCGTTCAACAGAGTATTGTCCATCGAATGCCATACGCGGTTGAATTTCTAGATGGAATACAATACTGGGGTGACGATGACCAAATGACAGACTTTTTTTTCAAGTAAAAAGGTTTGTGACCATATCGATTTGTAAGATGTTAAATCTATTTAATATCCTGTTTTGATTCTTAATACCGATTTTAAGCTATCAATAGGAATTTGCATATCGATTTAAGATATTGTTTTGATTCTTAATATCGATTTCTATGTTGATTCTAAATATCGATTTTAAGATATTGTTTAGATTCTTAATATCGATTTCTATGCTTATTCTTAATATTGATTTAGGATATTGTTTTGATTCTCAATATCGATTTAAGATATTGCTCTGAATCTTAATATCGATTTCTATGCTGATTCTTAATATCGATTTAAGATATTATTTTGATTCTTAATGTCAATTTCTCTGTTGATTCTTAATATCTACTTTAAGCTATCAATAGGAATTTTCATAGATGTTGTTTTGATTCAATGCTGATTCCTAATATCAATTTAAGATATTAGTTTGATTCTTAATATCGATTTATATGTTGATTCTTAACATCGATTTTTATGGTATCAGTACACATTTTCATATCCATTTTTTAAGATATTTTATAATCGATTTGCAGATATTGATTCTTACATTGTGGCAATCATAAAAGCATTGGGTCTTATACGTGTTGGATGTACGAGAACAAAAATTATGGCTATACAACTCCTTGGACTATGACATTGGTGTAGACTGTGACATTGTGCATTTGGTAAGTTTCTATCTTTAAGATTACCCTATCTTGTACTGTGACCTAAAATTTACTTGCTTTTGCATAAAACACACATTGGATTTTTCAAAGACATGTTGGATGTCGACATTGACCCGTGGAAGCTTCACGTCGCAGAGGATGCTTCTTTACAAAATAATGGCGTCGATTGTGGCATCTTTGTAATGAAGTATATTGAAGCAATATACTATGGACGAGCACCAGAATTCACTGTTGTATGCTGTACACTTAAACATTATTTATTAACCTATATTATTGATTACTACATTTTTATATTGTTCTCATTTTTATTTTTTTTCAAGATGATATACCTGGATTCCGCAAAGAACTATGTGAGGAATTGAATGATTTTCTAGTTGAGGATGATACAAAAACCAAGACTGCAAGATTACCTAGAAAGCTATGAAGGATGCGAGACCCCTAGGAGTAAGAGAAAGTCATTTGAAATGTCTACCTGTTCTCAAGGATAACGTGAAGATAGTTACGTTCTACTGCTGAGAGAGAGAGAGATCAATTTTTTGGTTCAACTTTCAATTTCCAATTTTTTTGTGTACAGACATTTGTAACAAATTTTGTAAAGACTGTGTACAAAATTCACATTGATCCATAAACCAAAATGACAAACCTGGCACACATGTGTTGAACACGCAAATCACCACCTCAAGCGCCCAAATCGCAATAATATAAATTTTGCAACAATTTAAGATATTATATCAATTTTTGTGAGATATTGTTTTGTTTGTTAATATCGATTTGTAATATATTATGCTGAATTACCGTATATAGATTTGTAAGATATTATGTGTTTTCTAGTGTCGATTTGTGAGATATTGTTTGGTTGTTAATATCGATTTGTAAGACTATGCTGAAATGTCGTATGCCGATTTGTAATATATTATGCTGAATTATCGTATATCGATTTGTAAGATTATATATGTTTTCTAGTGTCGATTTGTGAGACATGATATTTTTGTTAACATCGATTTAAGTTTAGCACACAAATACTACTAAACAAATTGTTGTAATGATAGGCGTTCGAAAATAAAAATCAAACAAGCGTTTAGCGTTATGTAGCATGAAAATCCCACTAATTTGCTTTTACGAGATGTGTTCCTATCGCGATTTACATAATGATTGATAAAAGTATAAAACAATTTGCACAAACATCGACCGTGCAATTTTACCGCAATTTGTACACATATACAATGCGATTTTTATTCAGATGTGGCCGACATAGATGACATTGTGTAAATCGTTATACCATTGCGATTTACATAATGATGTCTGTCTTTTAGACAATGAGCTTTTTCTAATTGAATAACACATACCATCGCGATTTACACAATGACGTATAAAGGTTATGTGCTATCGCGATTTGCTTTTACGGGCTATGTCTATGTCAATGATATTTCCTAATCGCTTTTATGAGCGATTGGGGTTTAGGGTTTAGGTTTAAGGGTTTTGGGTTTTACTTCAACGATACAAATCACTAATCTTGTATATGATTTTTATCGTTAATCCCTTTACAAGCCTTTGTACACCGCATACATCGCTAATACCGTTTGTGATTTTTATTCACATAGGTGAGCATAACAACGATTTCTTAACAATACACATCTCTAATCGCTTATTGGATTTTAATTTACGAAAGGCAAACATTACAAGCCTTTGTATACCGTATACATCGCTAATCCCTTTTGCGATTTTTATTCACGTAGGGTGAGCATCACAACAATTTCTGAACAATACACGTCTCTAATCGCTTATTAAATTTTCATTTACAAAGGGCAAACATTACAAGCTTTTGTACACTACACATATTGCTAATCCCTTTTGCGATTTGCATTCACGTAGGGTGAGCATCACAACGATTTCTGAAGAGTACACATCTCTAATCACTTATTGAATTTTCATTGACGAAGGGGGAACATTAGAAGCCTTTGTACACCATATACATTGCTAATCCCTTTTGCGATTTGTAAGATATTATGTGTTTTCGAGTATCGATTTGCGAGATATGGTTTTGTTTGTTAATATCGATTTGTAGGCTATTATGTTGAATTTCTGTATATCGATTTGTAATATATTATGCTCAATTACTGTATATCGATGTGTAAGATATTATGTGTTTTCTAGTGTCGATTTTTATGATATTTGTAGTATAATTTCTATTGTATAATTATAATAACGAATTATAACATTACAACACAGAATTATCGATTTACAACAAAGAATTATAGAGTTATAACAAAGAATTATCGATTTACAACAAAGAATTATAGAACTACAACAAAGAATTATAGAATGCTAAACATTACAACGATTTATAAGATATGAAAGTTAAATGCTACAACTATTTTGAAGCTGAAGAATCTACACACAATTCCTGTGTTGCGTTGCTTGCTTTTGAATTGAACAGAGCCTGTCATGAAACAGAACAATATCAGACACTACATTAAGTTCAACAAGAAATGCTAACATCCTCCCAAAATTGTTACATACCAAAAGACTTGTCATACTCATGTCATCGTTTCACTCAAACAGGTCGGGTCGATTGCAGGTTCCAACATTGTAGTGCACGTCTGTATGATATTGCTGCATGTTGAAAATTACACAAGATATTAATAGGTTGTACATAATACAATTTACATGGAAAGCAATATACTGTATTACATACATTTTCATGCGAATGACTTAGTTGCTTAGAAGTTGGTTGTTTCTTAGACATTTTCTTGTCAACCAATTCCAGTGCACCCTTTGTCCTCTGACGATTGCGATCAGAGACAAATTTTCTTTTGATACTCTTAGCTAGGTTAATATTCCCATCATAATCTACAACGTTTACTCCTGACTTGTCGAAGATGATGTTTACGCTTCGACGTAACTTCTCACAAGGGTCAAAGAAAGCGTATTTTTTACCTACGTTGTTTGATCCTGTTTTCTAGGATTGATCTTTACGAGCTGCAACAAACTCATGGTAAATTAACTACACTTTTTCAAGTAATTCCCTTGACACATTTCTCATACATACATAGGCTTCTTCGCTTTTTGATGCCAAATCTGCAACATGCATAAGTGACCTACATAGTTGTTGGTAATGGGAGGCTATCTGACACTTCTCATCAACACTAGATGAACTGACATTATTTGTCTCTAGCAGTTCAAACTTTACTTGTCTCGTCCATCTTCACATTATATATGACTCGGGTATTTCTTGTATCTTCTCTTGATTAAGTGTCTTTAATGCATGACAACATAAAATACCTTTGAATTCAAATATTTTGCATGTACATTCAACTATTCTGTTGTCAACATTATACCTAACATGTACTTCTTGCCTTTTGGATACTCTTTGCCATCTCATACAATATGGTATTTATGCACATTCTCATATTGCATACGTCATTCTATGTTGCAATTCATGACCTGTATAACCTCCTTCTTAGTCCATTCAAATACAGTTAGTATATACAAATATGCAGGTTGCGTCAATATTTTTATGCCCAAAGTTACAGGGCGGGTGTTGAAGCATTTCACATCTTGTTCAAGCTCATTCTGTCTAAAACCGTCTACAAATAATTCATACTGTTTCATGAAACGAAACATTGTTAAACATGAATACAATGTTTTTTTCAGTGTGGCATGCATAGATTCAACTCTTTGTGTGCTTATCATACCTGCACAAAAGTATTGTCTTCCATATGTCAATGCCCACTTCTCTTTGTCTGCATATAAATGTTGTAACCACACACAGTCTTCAAGGTCGTACATCTGAATCATTTGCTCCCAATCAGACATAAAGGTGATCTCGTCTATGCTCTCAAGTACACACTGTCTAAACTTTTTATCAAACCCTGTCTTCTGATTAAAAATGTGTCCTATGTTCTTTGCTGCATTTTGAAATATATGCCACAAACATAGGCGATGATATGCATATGGCCATACATGAGACACTGCAGCTGCAATTGCAATTGCATGATCACCATCTGTAAGTACAACTCCAGGGTGCTTCCTATTCATTACTTGTGTAAATACTCTGAACAACCATTCAAAGGTTTCCTTGGTCTGGTCATACAAAAAAGCACCACCTAATATGCAACTCAGTGAGTGATGGTTCACTCTGACAAACTACGTAAATGACCACTGTTCTATATTAATCTTCACTATCATATAAAAAACAAGCATATCATTGAAGCATTCATAATCCACTATTGACTTTGAATCTACCAAAAACATATTCACAACATACCCATCTTCATCCAGTTGCATTGCACTAAAGAAACCAGGGTCAATGTTTGATTTTTTCTGTAGGTAATCAACCAAAAAACATATTCCTCCATTCTTCATGTTTTCTTACCTCTTCCTTCTCAAGTGGTTTCTTAGATCCATAGGTGTGAATGGTACATTCTCGCGACCATCATCTACATGCACGCATAAATTGTATGTCTTTCTTGGTGCAATGCCAGCGCTATCAGCTATTTCAGCAATTGCAGCATGCGCTTCAATTACTTTACGATGTAACCTTAACATAGAAGTCATAAATGAAGCGGCTAATTCATGGTTATGATCATTGATTAAAGTACGAACTACATATTTCTCATTCGGAAGTCTTCTTAACACTATTCTTGCTAGACAACCACATCTTGAATCTGGCTTGCTCCTTGTTAGATTTCCACTTGACTTCTTCCAACCTTGCTTGGAACAAACATATGTCTTTCTCACCATGACACCCTGTGTATTTTTTCTCCAAGAATACCTTCTAACACTGAAGCCAAAGTTTTAAGATATAATCATTGTAAAATTTATATGCAACTTCCTCATTATTAAACTGCATTCCCTCTACGAGAACAGAGTCAAGTGTACTACCATGTAGACTTGAGGTGCCTGCACCTTTGTCAATTGCACTGTCATGATCGTCTACCTTATTATCGATTTGCATTTTGTCTGCTGGAATATTCAAGTCAAGAGTGAATCCAATGCCTTCACCCTTCTTATCATGTGCATCATTAGTGCACATATTCAATTCTTTAGGTGCGTCGATAGTACGGATGTCCGTTGCTCCATGACTTCCTAATGATTGAGATACGTCATCTTCACTGCAACTAGCTGATATGCTCAACACTGTCATGTGCAAAATATCAATTTGCATTAGCCAACGTATACATTTACTACGATTTATTCAAGATGCATATAACAACAACTACTGATTAGTTAAGCACAATATATTACAAATCGATAGTAACAAACAAAACAATATCTCACAAATCGATAGTAGAAAACACATAATATTTTATAAATCGATATACGACAATTCATCATAATATATTACAAATCAATATTAACAAACAAAATAATATCTCATAAATTGATAATAGAAAACACATAATATCTTACAAATCGATATACAACAATTCAGCATAATATATTACAAATCGATATTAACAAACAAAACAATATCTCACAAATTGACAATAGAAAACATATAATATCTTACAAATCGATATACAATAATTCAACATAATATATTACAAATCGATATTAACAAACAAAACAATATCTCACAAATCGTCACTATAAAACACACAATAGCTTACAAATTGATATACGATAATTCGACATATTATTACAAATCAATATCAACAAACAAAACAATATTTCAAAAATCAAAACTAGAAAACACATAATATCTTACAAATTGATATACGCCAATTCAACATAATATATTAAAAACAGAATAATATCTCACAAATCAATATACATGTTACTACAACCGCAATTTGTGTTACATTGCATATACTAAGTGAATAGACAATACCGGATGGGGTAGAGGCCCTTGCTTGCATATGTAACCAAACATTCTTGTCAACAGGTCCCAGCGTCTTATAAATGTCTTTAAGTTTCCAACTGTTGAAATGATAAAATCTACCTGAAATAACAAAACAACGCCTTAATGACACTCACGATGACATATGTTCTTCAACAATAGCACGATGATATGGAAAGGTACTCATGACGCTTTAATGGCACTTGTTGGAATGTTTGAGCTTTATTGTTTTTTTTCATACTGCCCAATGAAAATAAAGAAGAGAAGACTGTAAAAAGAGATGGTCGACAAATCCCCCTTTGACGCCCACCAATGATCGAACCAATCATTCGATTTATAGTTATCTCCATGAGGTAGGAACAAACCAGGAAAAGTTTTTTATCTAAC
This sequence comes from Nuphar pumila, assembly GCF_984573655.1. NCBI lineage: Eukaryota > Viridiplantae > Streptophyta > Magnoliopsida > Nymphaeales > Nymphaeaceae > Nuphar > Nuphar pumila. The sequence continues at coordinate 43,374,429 of NC_143258.1, forward strand.
ACAAGACAGAAAGGAGAAGGCGACCATGTGTTGTAGGATAAGCTAAAAACAAAGGCGGGACATGCAAATCTATATACGCGGAGCGGGAGGACATTTTCGTCCAATGCATATCTATCTTACGAGAGGACATTTCCGTCAAAAGCATATCTACCTTTTTTATATGTTATTTTATTATAAAGTCATTGTGGGCAACATTGGCATATGAATTATTGCGGGTCCCAAGATATTCCTTCGTACACATAGGAACACACAAATTTGTGTTTTGGGGATAACACACAACACCCTCCCTCCTGCAAGAGAATCGATCTTGGTGGGCTCTCTTCTTGAGAAGGGAAACAAAGTCTGGTGGCGGTCGTGGTTCTCTTTGAGCTCATAGAGTCACATTTCTCTCTCTAGAAATAGTTGTCTCTCTCCCATGTTCAGCAACAAACCTACCTCCAGAGGGGGAGTGTTTCTTCCTTCGAGGGCGGAACAGAAGAAGGTCGAGGTGGATAGTAGTGTCGGCCGTGGCCATCTCCAATGCCCTACAGAAGGAGGTGGATCAAGGAGTTGTTCGAGGAAGCCAACGAAAGGTGCCAAACCACTCCCACAGAAGGCGTCCCCTTCACCCTTGAGGATTTTCACACCGCCCTCAGTAAGTATGACTTTGGATCCGAAGTGGTCCCCAAGGTTCTCTCTGGTGGTTAACTGAACCAGAGTTTCATTTAGTGGTTGAGGGCTTGTGGAGTTTAAGGGTTTATAAAGACAACTATTATATGATGCCAAAAGAAGATTTCAGGCCTAGCTAAAGATATTAAGCTTTCATATGATTGCTGAATAGGAGTTAGAGATCTTGTTACTATTCACCCTATTATCTTCCACAGAAGGGTTGTCGGATGCGCAGTTGCAAGGGTTGCAAAACAGACTTGTTGATTGAATGACGTTATTGAAACGTTGAAAGCTAAAAGAAGAGTTGAAGTGGAAGCAACATGCTCAGGTGAAATGGTTGGCGGCAGGGGATGAAAATACTCATTTTTTTCATTCCTTTGCTTCCGATCGATTTAGTCAAAGTATCCTTCACTTGATCACAATTGATGGGGGTGTTGCGAGAATGGCAGAATCTTGTGTCGATCTTCAACTATTTTGAGAAGCTTTATTCTATTCAGCCAAATACGGGGGTACTATTGGGCATGAGTTATTCCCTTCTCTTCAACCGGATTAGGTCTTAACCTTGCAACGTAGGTTTTCGAAAGCAGAAATCATGAACACAATTAAGGATTTGTCAGGTTGGAAGACACCGAAAGTAGATGGTTTCCCTGTAGATTTTTCCAAAGTTTTTTGGAGAATAGTGAAGAGTGATTTGTGTACAGTGTTTGATGAGTTTCATTGTAACTCTAGACTGCCCAGGCAATGTCATGTTGGACTAATCTCCCTTATTCCAAAAGAAAGCGCTGCCACTGATATTATGTGCTTCCGTCCTATTTCCATAATGAGAACCTTGTATCATATAGTCGTAAAGGTCTTAGTATCAAGACTCAAATTGGTGGCGTCTAATCTATTTTTTGATTATCAATTTGCTTTTATTCCTAATAGGAGAGTTCAACAAGCATATATTTTGGCTTCAAAGGTCATTCATTCCATGCACGTGAGTGGTAGTCCTTACTTTGTGTTAAAGCTTGATTTTAATAAAGCATATGATTCTCCGTACTGGCCTTTTCTTTTGCAAGTGGTGAATCACATGAGATTCAGTAGCCGTTTTTCCAGATGGGTGTCAGAGCTCCTTACCAATGCACAAGCCATGGTGTCCATTAACGGGATAACGGGTGAGCAATTTTTATTATGGTGCAGCCTACAACAAGGATGTTCGTTATCTCCGCTTTTGTTTAATATAGTGTCCGAAGGACTTGCAGTGATTCTTAGACGCACGCAGATAAGAGAGCTTCCTACAGTCGTTGGATATCCAAGGGTTTTCTGAACATATTATATAATATGTAGATGATATGATAGTCTTTGGAAGGGCTTCACTGCAGTAGATGCTTCACGTTAGGCTTCTTCTCATGTGTTTTGCAGCTTTGTCTGGGCTGAAGCTCAATGAAAATAAGTGTTCGGTCACGCTACTGAATGATGATCTGACCAGTCAAAACGCGGTGGGAAAGATTTTCAACTGCGCTTTAGGGCCGTTGCCGATCAATTACTTGGGGTTCCCCTTACAAGTCAAGCCAACCTCTATAGCATCATGGGCACCGGTTATTGATAAGGTGTATCTTAAGCTCCAGTCTTGGCGTGCTAGATATTTGTCTCTTGCAAGTAGAATTACTTTGATCAGGCATGTTTTGTCTGCGATTTCAAAATTTTTCATGTCGGTTTATGTCGTGCCCGTTAGCGTTGAGCACCAACTTAAGTGCGTCCTATCAAGGTTTTTGTGGTATGGTGTAAATGGACCTTATAAGAGGCACTTGGTGGGATGGGACTCCATCGTTATGCCAAGGACTATGGCTGGCTTAGGAATATTTGCTTTGCATAAAAGGAGTGTGGCATTGGCTGTGAAGCAGTGTTGGTTGGATCATACTTCATAGGATGCATGTGCTAACTTCCTCCAACTGAAATATGGTCACATCGATTCGCTTGCAGTTCATCAAGGGGCTCGTGGTCCGTACACATCACATTTGAGAAAAATGTGGTTTAAGGCATTACATTTGTTTCTTGGTAGGGATTTGGATGTGGGGGTAGACGGATCTTGGCTTCAATGGGTAGTCTCTAATGCGGGAGTTTTCCAAGTCTACAAGGTCTACCATTCTCTTTTACCTCCAGGGCTGGGTTGGCTCCTCAAAAATGCTTTATAGGCGAAGGAACCATCTCCGAGGACCAAGGTATTGGCTTAGTTGATTCTTCATGACCGGATACAGACCCATAACAACATCAAGAGGATGGGTTTTCAGTTTCCCAATTGGTGTGTGCTTTGTCGACAGGCTGAAGAAACTACACATCTTTTTTGGTCGTGTGCAGTGTTTCAAGAATTGTTTTCTAAAACTTAGAGGACTCCATCAGTTGTTATGCAGAAGGGTCGCTTCACATTGGATTGTATCCTCGACCCTGCTATAATTAGACGCGAAAAGAAGTGGAGGAATATTTGGAGAGTTTGATTATTTACAGTGTGGTGGTTCATATGGATGGCCAAAAATGATGCCACTTTTCAGGATGTCTCGTTCAACCTTAACCATTTGACTCATAGGGTCTTGGTTGATGTGTATGATATCCTCTGCATACACCTCAAAGACATGCCTCTGCCACCAACCGATCCCCATCTAGATGTATGTGGTCCTTGATGAGTTTTCTGTTTGTGTTCGGGTTTTTCTGTTGTTTGTGTTAATGGTGTTCTCATGTTGTTGTTGTGCTTGTGCTTGTGGGACTCAATGCTTTGTTGAGTTTCACTTTTAAGTAATGTTGATCGCTTTTCGTCTCTCTCTCTCTCTCTCTCCAATTCTAAGTATAAAATGATGAAGGGGGACCCATCCTTTCAAAATTTTGAGATTGCTAGCTGTTTTTTATGAAATTCATGCACCATTATAGTTTTTCATTTGTCTTAATGAATAACATCATAATTAGTATGCAGCCCAAACTCAACTTCTTTAGCACAAATAACAATTTGCAAGAAGCCCCACAAGTTATACATGACTCAGAATAGTTTGGTTGAACTTCAAAGCAAGAGCTTCAGTTGGTGCTTCGTTGTTGCCTTCCTATGTGGAGGGAGCTCCTGCTCCTGAGTCAGTAAGCAAGCTAGTGGTAGTGGGTAAGTCAGTCATGCTTGCCTTCCCTATCGGTCACTCATGCCTGCCTTCTCTATTGGTCAGTCAGTCAATCCCTCCTTCCCTTCTGTCATTCAGTGAATATCTTTGGTGTCTAAGGGAGAGGATTTCAAAACCAACGATGATCCTATCCTAAAGAATAAGGAGTCAGATTTCTTTGGATATCGAGGATTTGAAAGAGCAAACAATTATGCCAGTAGGAAGAAGTCTTCTATAGAAGGAAAGCCTATTACAAGTAAGCTGAGAGGAAAGATCTCCAGAGATTCTTATCTCATTCTATTCCAGTGGCTCGACCAGTAACCAATGGCTAAAACTAAAAAATCCATGGGTTTTCGGTAGAACCCCATTTTGACCAAGTTGCGAAACCTCCAAAAAGAAGCTATTTTTTGCACAGCTTGTGTAGGTCCCACTTGTATATCGAAAGCCGAAGAAGCATCATATAGGCTAGAGTTCCTACATTCTTGGAACTCCATGGACCAAGATCTGTTTTCATTATATGGGAAATACCAATCTACTTTAGTAGATCATATGAATGTAGAAAAAGCTTCTTTTTTGAAGGAATTGGAAACATCTCTTTTCCTTTTTCATTTACCCAATTCATATCTTTGTTTTGTGTGTTCCCGGGAGGAATTCAATCTTTTCCATAAAGGGATACCACCTAAATAACTACAGCCACAGAGTCGAATGGGTCAGGAAGAAAGAGTCTGAGGTCGAATCGGACGACATACATCTTGGTTGGTCCCATCACCACTAGAGACTAGACATCTATAGAATCCAATTTCACCTTATAGTAAGAGATAGACACTATGAAATTTCTTCTATATCTATCTTCACAAAAGCACTCTGAGAGTGTGACGAAATGGCGCTCAAACGACTTGCATTCAAAGAGTTGAAGTCCTCTGTCGAGTGGAGAACGTCGAAGGATGATCCAAAAGCTTTTCGTTACAGGTGGCGAGTTGCCTTAAGATAATTGGAAGCAGACCTCAACATGTAGGAAGCACTCACGAATGCAAGGGTATGTCGGAGCAGATCCTTATTCTGCGAGACCACATTATGGTCTAAAATCCTGTTATGACGGGTTATGGCTAAGTCACTTTTTGAGTCATAAGAGTGCCAGGGAAGGGAGGGGATGAAGTGGACGCCGATTCAACATGTAACCAGATTTTTGAACAAAGGGTACTGCTTAGGAATAGAGAGAAATTGAATTATTGGTTGTCGCCTCCGAGCCAAGTTTACGACAATGGACATCAAGGCGCCTAAAGGATGCCCGTTGGAGTTATTCGCAGATCGCCGTGGCACAGTTCTTTTGAGACTACTTTGTCTGTTCTGGGAAGAAAACATTACCATTGTGGACTACTAAATAGAATATATGAGAGCAACATTGTTTGGGAGAAAGTACTTTTATGGCGCAACAATGATGGAGGGTTTTTATAAAGAAGAGCATGGATTGTTTTATTGTTAAACGTATTTGAACTTGTGCCCTATAGCCCGTCTATCATGAGAAAAAATAAACGCTGCCACAGTCAGAATGGAGATATCTTCTAATCTACCTATATCGGAAAACCTTTCTTTTAGAACCTCCTTTTCAAAGAAAGAAGGGTGTAGAAGAAAGGCCCCCAAAAGTGGAGGAGCTTATGTAGAAGAGCACCACGGTGAAGGTCCCGACACATGGGGGATTACTCAATTGCTCGTTCGGTAGGTGGAGCTTTTGTTGAGTTTTCATGTGTTCATCGTTTGAGTTTGGTTTATAAAGAACAATATATGATTGCCTTGAAACCGAAAACAATGACAACTAGTATATAAGTGAAAGTGTGCACACACACGCACAAGAATGCAGGTAACATGGTTTGGTTGGTCAGGCCTACGTCCATGGGTAAGCTTTCTCTCCTCTCCCTCTCTCACAAATTTTCAGAGAGAGGAGATTACTTTATATAGAACTTTGAAGGTACATCATAAGTATGAACAACTCTTTTACAAATAGAATTTTTCTTGCAAGAGAATTCCTTGACAATCAAGGAGACTTCTCTCTTAACGTTTTCTTTGTTTCCAATTTCACCTTTCTTTTTCTTCTATTGCTTATCTTGAGAATATTCCTTAGGATTGTAGTCCCCTCCATTGTGTGAGTTGTTTTCCATGTGGGAATTCTCCCAACAAGTGGACCCAATCGATCTTGATATGGATTGGATCCAACCCCTCTAACATCACCCTCAAGCTAAATGGGCAGTGGTGCACATGAAGCTTGAAACACAGATCAATGAATCTAGTTGTTGACAACGGCTTCGTGAGAATGTTGGCTATTTGATCCGTTGTTGAGATGTAATGAACACAAAGTTCCCTTTTGAGAATTCGATTACGAGCAAAGTGAACATCTATCTCGATATGCTTACTGCAATTATGAAGTACCAAATTAGTTGTTATATAGGTGGCACTGATATTGTTACACCATTGTATCAGTAAGGCTCCAGAAGGGTGATGAAGTTCAACAAGAAGTTGTTTGACCCAAGCTACTTCTGCAGTTGCATTGGCAAGGACATGATATTTCATCTCTGTACTGGAAAAAGCAATGACTTGTTGCTTACAAGAGTTCCAAGAGATCAAGTTGGTATCGAGAAAGATAGCAAAACCATTGATAGACTTATGGTCATCAGGGCACCCAGCCCAATCAACATCAGAATAGGCAAAAATAGCAGAGCAACATGACCAAGAAATGAGCAGACCCATGTTCAAGGTGTGTTTGATGTACTTGACACTCCCCTTCAAGTTGATGCGTGTGAATATCTGTCACGTTCAACTTGGATACCAAAAATCTGAATTGATCCCTTATGAGTGCTTTTGTGAAGATATTTGTGATTTGCATCTTTGTAGGCACAAAAATGGGCTTGATGGTCCCTGCTTGTATCTTTTCCCGGATTAGATGGCAATCAAGTTCTATGTCGTTCGTGTGTTCGTGAAACACAGGTTTTGACGCAATATGGAGTGTTGCTTGATTATCATAATAGAGATTCATGGGCTCATCACGTGTGAAGCCAAACTCAGCTAATAGAGCCTTGAGCCAAATCATTTCACAAGTGGTTAATGCCATCGCCCTGTATTCTGCCTCTATGGATGACCTCGCTACTGTATTCTACTTTTTTGTTTTCCATGAGATTGGGCTGCCTCCGATTGTTACAAAATATCTGGAGGTGGATCTTTGGGTCATGGGACAGCTAACCCAGTCAGAATCACAATAAGCTTCTAGTTGTATTTTGCTTTTAAAAGGCAGAATGATGCCATGTTCGGGTGTGGACTTCAGATACCTCAATATTCTTATGGCTACATGATAATGTGGTGTTCGTGGTGCTTGCATGAACTGGCTTAAGAGATTAACATAGTACACTATGTCTGGTCGTGTAACTATCAAATATATTAGTTGGCCTACCAATCTCTGGTATTGTGACGAATCATCAAATAACTCCCCTTCACCATATGTGAGTCAGAGTTTTTGATCCATGGGAAAATCACTTGGGGCAGCTCCAAGAAGTCCTAAATCAGATAAAATATCTAAGGTATATTTTCTTTGGCTTAGAAATATCCTTTCTGGTGACTTGGCAACTTCAATACCCACAAAATATTTTAGAGGGCTCAAATCTTTAATATAAAATTGTGCGTGCAGAAAAGACTTCAAAGAAAGAATATCTGGATCATAATTTCCTGCAATAATAATATCGTCGACATATACAAGTACCACCATGATTCGAGAATCACATTTCTGAGTGAAAAGGGTGTAGTCTGCATTAGATTGGATAAATCCTGCATAAAGTAAGGCATGGGTCAATTTGTTGAACCAACTGTACGAGGACTGATTAAGCCCATATAAAGACTTTTTTAGGAGACATACTTGATGCTCCCCTTTGCGATGGATCCCATCTAGAAAATCCATATATATCTCTTCATCAAGGTCACCATGAAGAAAAGCATTGCTGACATCAAGCTGGTGTAACCGCCATTGAGAAATGGAAACGTGATCAAGAAGACATCGCACAATAACTAGTTTCGCAACAAGAGCAAATGTTTCATGAAAATCAAATCCTTCTACCTGTGTATAGCCCTTAGCGACGAGATGTGATTTGTATCTTTCAATGGAACCATTTGCATGTCGTTTGATTTTGAAGACCCATTTACACCCAATTGGTCTTTTATTTGGTGCCAGCGTGACCAATTTCCATGTGTGATTGTCCTCAAGTGCTTTAAGCTCTGCGGTCATTGCCGCTTGCCAATTTGGATTCCGAACAACTTCACTAAAATGGCGTGGCTCTTGGTCAGATAGGACTGCACTAAGGAACGCTCAATGGGAAATGAAAAATTTGTGAAAGTGTAAATAATTGGTGATGGGATAAAGAGAGGTAGAGGACTTACCATTTGAGGTGGGTAGAATGCTGGCATAATTGCACACAAAGTCGGTCAAGTAGTGAGGTCGGGTGTGGGGTCGACTTGAGCGACATAGTGGTGGAAGAGACGATAGAGTAGGTGAGCTGATCAGGATGGATTCAGTTTGTGGTAGACTAAGGGATTGTGATGGTGAAAGAAAATCATCGGTTGCTTCATTAAGTATAGGTGAAGGGAGGACAAGGTTAGGAGGGATTGGTGAGGTTTCATAATTTCTAAAAGGAAACTCATTTTTATAAAAGATGACATCCCAGCTACTAAAAGACTGATGAGCATCGAGATCAAAAACTTTATAGCCGTGTTGACCAAACGGGTAACTGATAAATATGCAACGTTTAGCTCGTGCAAAAAATTTATCCTTGTGAGAATTTGTATCATGAGCATAACAAAGACAACCAAAAACACGTAAATGTTCATAAGATGGAGGTTTATGAAAAAGCATTTTATATGAGTTTTTTCCATGAAGTTGAGTGGGAATACAATTAATGAGGTAGGTGGCAGTGAGAATGCATTCTCCCCAAAAATGAATTGGTAAGCAAGCTTAAAAATGCAAGGCTCGGGCAACCTCAAGAAAGTGCTGATGCTTGCACTCAACATGCTCGTTTTGCTGGGGGGTATTGACGCAAGTGCGTTGGTGAACAATGCCATTGCCAGAAAAAAATTGCTGCATCATGTGAGAGAGAAATTCCGTACCATTATCCGTACGAATTTTTTTTATGACCAACTGGAATTGAGTTTTGACCATTTTGCAAAATTTAACTAGGAGAGAATAAGTTTCAGATTTAAATCTCATCAAATAAACCCATGTGCAGCGGGAAAAATCATCTACTATGGTGAGGAAGTATCGTGCACCGGTGTGTGATGGTGTAGCGTTGCCACCCCAAATGTCCACATGAATGAGGTCAAAAGGGAAATCACTCTTAAAATTATTATCAGAAAAAGGTAAACGTGATAGTTTTGCACAGTGGCATGCATCACAAATATGTAAAGGACAATTGATTATAAAATTACGATCTCGAGCTAATTGAGCAAGTCACTCCTTGGATGGGTGACCAAGTCGTTCATGCCAAAGAGTGTATTTATTTGGGGACGTGGCATTCATGGCTTGAGAAGAAATGGTAGGTGTGTGGAGGTGATACAATCCGTCGTGCAAACTACCCGCTCCAATCAACGTCTTCTTGGCTAAAAAAAGTTGGGAAGAATATGGCAACACAATTAAGAGAGTCAATGAGTTTATGGATGGAAAGAAGGTTAAATTGGAAATTAGGAACATAAAGGACATTGTATAAAATAAGGTCTTTGGAAATGTAACTTGTAACGTGTATAGTTTGGCCATTAGGTAGTCTAACTGGTTTAGAATTAGGGAATGTATGCACGTCACAAAGCAGTGATAGGTCAGATGTCATATGATTGGATGCTCCGGTATCTATGATCCAGAGAGCAGAATAGGGATGATTACCAGTCATGTTAGCGGTTGTCGTGTTGAAATCCAGAGAGATAAGCGACACCAATTGCTTTATTTGTTTCTTGGTCAACGTGGATGTGGCATCGATTTGAGTATTACTTGCTGTTGTAGAGAGACATGCCTTGGTGCCAGTGACAGTTTGTAGAGACTCCTTTGAATCGGATGACTTCGTATTGCTCTTTTCTTGCCGGAGGTGTGGGGGATAACCGTGAAGCACATAACACCGTGCTTTGATGTGGCCGAGCATGCCACAATGATCACATTTAGGTCATCCATGTCCTCGCCCTTGTTCTGCTGATCGAACTTGTGGCCGATTGACACACATATTCAGTGTGGTGGAATCGACTTGATGAATAGCTTATTGAAATAAGTGTTGGCTTTCTTCTTGTTGGACCATTGCATATACCTTGCTGATGCTGGGAATTGGATCGATGGCTAAGATTTGACTCTTGATGGTGTTATATGAGTCATTCAAGCCAATGAGAAATTAGAATATTTTTTCCTTTTGATGATACAAACTATGTTCCCATAATGCCCCACAAGTGCAGTTCGGTATGTCCAAATAGGACTGCAGTTCATCCCATATGGTTTTTAACCTTGTGAAATATGTGGACAAGGAATTTTGTTCTTGCCGGTGATCTGATATGAGTTTTTTTATGTGAAAAATGCGAGCTGAATTGCCTTGAGAGTATCATTCTTCAAGATCGAGCCAAATTGCTAGAGTTGTGTCAGCGTATATAATGCTGCTAGCAATTTCTTTTGTGACTGAATTAAGGAGCCACGAAAGGAGCATGTCATTACATTGATGACATGCATGATAGCTTGGGGCTGATGCGGATGGTTCAGAGATGAAACCATTAAGAAATCCGAATTTATTTTTTGCATTGAGTGCCATTTTCATGGCTCGTTTCCAGGTAGCGTAATTATCGCCATTCAAGAGATTAGAAACAAGGATAGCACCTGGGTTTCAGAATGATAAAGATAAAACGGTGAACCTTCAATGTCAGAGGTTCGTCTGATCGTGCTCCAAATGAATCGTTGGATGATCCTTCGTTTGCCATGGAAAAATTGATGGTTTTATGGTTTCACAATGGTCGTAACGCAGAGGATGAGTGATAGATGAGTTTCTAAAGGAAGCAGTGGCACAGGAGTATCACCTGCTCTGATACCATGTGAAGAGGTAATCCTCTGATTTCTTTCGTATATTAAATTGTTACCTGAGGTAACAATATATAGAGTTTACAACAGAGTAAAAAAATGAAGTAAAAAAGAAAATAATCTTCATAGATAGGAATGACATCATATCTAATCCAAAATCCCAATTGACACTAACCAATTCCTGGATTAGAGTCAATTGATTGATCCTCCAATATTTTAGTATTATCTGATTTCATGATTTTCTCTTGACACAATCTGTCAAACATCCTTGATTGAGTCAAATGATTATACAAAAGGTGGGTTTTCATTAGCTCCTTTGGTTAATCTATTTCTTTCTTTTTTCCCTTAATAATTTTCATGTGTTTCTAAGTTTCATATTCTGTATTTTACCTATTTCATTTTCCGGTGCTCAACTATTTTCCAAATATACCAATATCTGAAGTGGCACTCTTTGAGGAAATAGTTAATTTGGGCCTTGTAGAACATTTGCTTCCAATCATAAATAAAGCACGCATGCTGCACATAGCAGTTGAGACTGTTCCTTGGAGGCTTGGACTACTTGAATATTAAATGTTGCTTTTCTTTTTGCTTTCTAACTTTTCATTTGGTTATTAATTTTTTAGTTTTCCTTCATTTTTGTTTCTTTTCGAAACTTCACCAAATGTGCAGGTTCACCAGCTTAAACTGTGACCTGCATCTAATTATTTGCATTAATATATCCCAGGTTGTCGGCGGTAACAAGGGAGGGGTGGTCGCTGTTGTACAGGGTTTACGTGGCTTCATTCCGTTTTCACAGATATCATCGGTTGGTGTTTTTCTCTCTTTCCTCTTTCACTGCTCATTTTATGTGAGCAACATGGTAGTGGCACAATTTGCAAAAACTTGTTATCTGGATGAATATGTTTCACTAAATTTCAAGTTGCAACGATTATATGGTGGACTTGATGTCTTGTACTGCTGGTCTAATACCATTTTGACAACCATCTGCATCCACCAGAAATCAACGGCTGAAGAACTCCTAGACAAAGAGCTGCCTCTGAAATTTGTAGAAGTTGACGAGGAACAGTCCCGGCTTGTTCTAAGTAACCGTAAAGCCATGGTAGATACTCAAGCTCAGCTTGGAAATGGATCTGTTGTGATTGGTACCGTGCAGAGTTTGAAAACATATGGTGCTTTTATTGATAGTGGTGGAATCATAGGACTTCTTCATGTCAGTCAGATCAGTCATGATCGTGTTTCAGATATTGCCACCGTCTTGCAGCTTGGTGATACTCTGAAGGTAAAAAGTTTTTAATGCTCGTTTAGTTTTCATTTTCTGAAGGTTTAGTTATTGAAAATTTCGCATCTAAAAAGGTTATGATACTGAGTCATGATCGCGAGAGGGGCCGAGTGAGTCTGTCTACCAAGAAGCTTGAGCCAACCCCAGGTGACATGATTCAATCCAAAGCTTGTCTTTGAGAAGGTAACTATTGTCAACTGGTCCCTTTCCCAGCTTGGAATTGTGGATGTAGTTTTACAAATTACTGCCCCTTGGTAGGCGGATGAGATGGCTCAGATCTTCCGGCAAAGAATAGCTCAGGCAGAAGCAATTATATGGCTCGGGCTGATTTGCTGAGATTTCAACCTGAGGTAATATCCTTTCCATTCTTTTGTGCAATCAATAAATTCTCCTCCTGAAGATTGATTTATTTATTTTTCCACTAAAACTATCAATACAAGCATGAGCTTGCTGACATGCAGAATCCTGTAATGGATATTATCAAGTTTTCCCATTGGACTGCAAATCATTGGTTTCTACTGCTATGCTTAAAGGAGTTCATATTGGCTTTCAAAAAATATTTGCAATTGAAAATCAGTGGCACGTATACTATCAAAAAAACGAAAAAGAAAATCAGTGTGGCACATATTTCTGAACCACCCAATTCGAGCAGTCTACTTCATGCGAGCATCGGCTAACAATTCAGCCGTTAGTTTCAACATTAAGTGTACAGTGACAAAATTTAAGATGACAATTAAATGGCTGCCAATTTCTCATGAGAAATTTCAATATTTTATATTTCAATATTTTATATTTCATATTTTATCTTTTCAAAAATTAACAAATTTAACATTTATGAAAAATATAAGTAATAACCAAATTTAAGATGTGTGGGAAATTTAAGAAAGCATTTTTTCCCTGAAATTCTGCCCCAAAATATAAATATTTGATAAAATTATGATATTTTCATTTAAGCAAAAATATTGCAATATTTTCAAACCCATGGGTATGTGTCCCTTGCAGCGAGGCTGAAGCTGGTTGTACTCTCTGGTGAGCGACCTCGGTTTTTAAACCTTTGAGAACAGATATTGGACCGGGAAGAGGGGGGGGGGGGGGGGGGGGGGGGGCGGGGAAGTAAAGTAAAATCACCATATGAGTGAGGTGGCTTTCTCTGTTTATCCAAAAAAAGAAAGAGAGAAGGTATTGTGATGTTCTCAAAATATCACGATATTGTTGGTGTTTAATACGGGTGACAAAATAGCATTTTATTTTTGCAACTCTTGAATGATTAAATTTGGTGTCTTAAGCCATCTGTCTTGCACAACATGAAACGGAATGTTCTTAAGCCTTCTCTTGCACAAAATGCGAGTTTGCCTTTAGTTTGAATGCTAGATTTTTTTTCTTTTTTTAGGTTCCAAATGCTAATGGTGAAGTCCTGTTGTTGCAGAGTGAGTTGACCTTGAGCTCCAATGGGATATTAAGTCCACTGACATCTGATTTGCCTGCTGAGGGGCTTGATCTAAATGATGTGCCATCAGTTGAAGAGCTGTAAATATGACCATGTTCATCTTTGTCAAAGAGCTGTAAATATGACCATGTTCATCTTTGTCATTACTTCTCCATGGAAGGAAAGTTTACTGATTTCTAGGTCGTCTTGAAGCAATTTTGGCAGCTTCATTCAGTTCCACGATGTATGTAACAAATGAAACACAGCTTGTTTCAGAGGCCAAAGTATTATTTTGCTCCGATTTCCATATTACCGCATCCATACATGTAACAGTTCCTGCCCTGTAGTAAAGGGAATAGTGAGGTTGCAATATCTGTTCGTTTTGCATTTTCAAGGATATCTATCATATCATACACCATTCATTGAATTTTCTGTTTTTTGGAATGTGTATGGAGAGAAGTTTTTTTTTTTTATACGCAAGCTGGGGTTAGGCAGACCCCGACCAGTTACACAACATACCATTGGGTTTTGAACTTGCAACGTCTCAACACATGGTGACGCGCACTAACAGCTCCTACCAAACAAGCAGAGCCCTCGTTGGTAGAGAAAAGCTTCTTTTCTTAAAGTGAATTTTGTGTATTTTCCTTCCCTAATTAGTTATTGCAGTTAGTCTTCTCTTAGTTTAACTCAACAGGTCAAAATTTAAGAATTGAACTGCGGCTCACCAGTTTTGGACTTGCAACTCTTCGAAAAGTTAAAACCATATTCAACATTTTATTGTAGCGAACAGTGGATTTAAAAATCTCTTTTTGGCAACTCTTGAGTTGATCATTAGTGTTAGATTACTCAAAAGCCATAATAGCTTTCTTAGAACGTCTAATACCGCTTTTTACCCTAAGCTAGTGCCAGAAAGAAAAGAAAAAAAACCCACCAATTACCTTTATCATTTGAGAAGGCAAATCTAGTGATAGATATATCCTGAAATAATATTCAATTACTATTTTTCTGATTCATGGATTATGTAATGGAAATGAGCTTCTACTAATGATGATACAAGAAGTTTTTTGAACGTTTGATACTTTTGTTTATGGTCTTCAAAACAAGTTTCATACCAGTAGCTAGAAGCATGACACACAATACAGCAGGTGTAACGACTACCAATGCAACTATGATATAAAAAACTTGAACTGAAACGTGACCCTAAAATTGAGCACATGCATAGGTTTTTAGGACCATGGAGTAACACCCTTTTTTGAAGGTCGATGTAGACATAACAAGCACAATTATCAGCACCAAAGCACATAAAAGCCGTTTGACCTGCATTGAGAAGGTTGATGATTCCATAAAAATGGTTCATGGTATCTTTAGTTTAAGAGCATATGCTTCCTTTACAGAGAAATGAATAGTCATTTAGATACAAGATCCACAACTCCATCAATCAATCAGTATTAACCATGATTTCCATAGTTATTATCATTCTTTTTCTCAACGGTGTATAGTTGTGTGAATGCAACGAACGTACCCTAAAATTGAAGGCATTCTTGAAGCCATTGTACCTCTAATAATGTACAATAGTTCCATTAAAGAAGACGCGCCCCCTCAAAAACAACACATGGGACCTCAAAGGTCTGGAAGACGGCAATGATCGTCTTTATATACGTGCCTCACGAATCTTCTTGTTTGCCACCCTTCTTTCCCTTCTTCTGCCTCTGTTTCAGTTGCGTGAGGCCAGCAGCTGTGATCTTTGCATTGCCAATTATTGCTGCAACAAGTTCTGGGTCTGTACATGCTTTCATGAGCTCCTTTTCCCTGCTTATCACATCTTGCATATGGGCAAACAGATTCATTGCAGTTTTTGCAGCTGCAGACATCAAAAATCATATCAGAAATTCCAATCACATGTTACAAATATAACTGGAAACAGTCTTTATATGTCTGACAGGATTACATTGGCAAAGCCACAAGTCAATCTCATTGATGTGCTGCAATCAAACATTCTATCACTAAAAATGAGCAGAGATAACAAACTCATGAGTTAAACTAAACTAGATCCAATACAATACATCAAAAAGATCCCTGAAAATATCGTTTGCAATACTGCAAAAGCAAAATCTAGCAAGAGCAAGTGCAAAACCTTGTACTGTGCTGGAACCAAGCATGAACATACCAACCAAACACTTTACAGGCACATTCAAGATAGATGCACTAGCAGGGAAGCAAAAGGAAACAAAAAAAGAGGAGGTCCTTTTCTGATGGGTAAGCTGGGATAAGCTTCAATTGGGTGCTACCAAACTATGAAAGATAAGTTGGTGCATCACAAGCACAGGAGTAAAACTGATATCCTGTTGTACTGCCAGCTGCACATGGTAGGGTAGCTTTTGGATATATTAAGAAAAAAGAGATCTTGAAAAGAAAACTTTGAAAGCTTCACAGATCATAGCAAACAGCTGGCAACACTTTGCTTTTCAATCCTCATCTGGGTCAGCCTATTATTTTCATATCTTTAAAGATAAATAACGAGTCTCTTTGATTTATTATAATGCTTCTTCAGCAATATATATATTGTTGAAAGAAAGGTGAGATGCGCAGCAACCAAGGTAGAAAGAGAGAGAGAGAGAGAGACGGCTGGAGAATAATCAAACTTCTTACTTTCAATTAGGGCTAATCTCTATATTAAATAGAGATAGTCCAAGGAACAAAATTACACCCAGGTCCCTCATTAAAGAATAAGATTCAAATAACCTCTAGTTTAGAAAAACTTATTTACTAAAAACATCTTAGTCTCAACACTCCCCCTCAAGCTGGAGCATAGATATCAATCATGCTCAGCTTGTCACAACACTTTGAGAAATTTGGTCTCGCCAGGGCTTTGGTAAAAACATCAGCTACTTGATCTTCGAAAGATACATGATCGGTGCAGATATACCCAGCCTGAACCAAGTCGCGAACATAGTGACAGTCAACTTCAATATGTTTAGTCCTTTCATGAAACACTGGATTGTTGGCAATATATGTAGCAGCCCTATTGTCACACATCATCAACATAGGTAGGGATACTTTCTCCTGAAGCTCGGTCAAGACTGATTTTATCCACATAATCTCAGCTGCAGTCTGGGCCATTGCTCGGTATTCAGATTCAGCACTCGACCTGGCTACAACGGTTTGTTTCTTACTCCTCCAGGTAACAAGATTTCCTCCCACAAACACAAAATCCAGATGTTGACTTCCTATCTTCAACAAATCCTGCATAATCCGCGTCAGTGTAGGCAACAACGTCCAAAGATGGATTTCGTTTAAACAACAGACCTTTACCAGGAGATGCCTTTAAGTACCGAATAACCATCATAGCTGCATCCCAGTGAACTTTTGTAGGTTTGTCCATGAACTGACTGATTTTACTCACAACTAATGAAATGTCAGGTCTAGTAACAGTCACATATAGTAACTTACCCACCAAGGATCTAAAGCTGTCACTGTCCACATACTCAGACTTCTCATCAAACATGTGAGTTTTTGGATCCATTGGAATATTAGCTGGCTTGGCTCCTAGCATTCCAGTTTCTTTTAATAAGTCCAACACATACTTTCTTTGAGACAACACTAAGCCCTCTTTGTTTCTTGCAACTTCGATACCCAGAAAATATCGAAAGTGACCAAGATCTTTAGTAACAAAGTGTTTCTGAAAATGATCTTTTGTGGTAGAAATATCTTGGGCACTGCTCCCTGTTAATATGATGTCATCGACATATACCACCATAACAACAATTCCAGCACTGGTTTAATTGATGAACAAGGAGTGATCTGAAGCTGACCTGACAAAGCCAAAACTCGACATTACCTCAAATAATTTGTGAAACCATGCCCTTGGACTCTGCTTCAGGCCATAAATAGCCTTCTTCAACTTGCACACCTTCTTACACTCCCCCTGAACCTCGAAGCCTGGGGGTTGTTGCATGTAGACAGTTTCATGCAAATCCCCATACAAAAAGGCATTCTTGACATCCAACTGAAACAAGGGTCATCCATGGTGCACAGCAACAGAAAGAACAAGACGAATAATGCCAAGACGAGCAACTGGGGAGAAAGTTTCAAAAAAGTCAACACCATAAGTCTGAGTATACCCTTTTGCAACCAACCGGGCTTTGTACCGTTCAATTGACTCATCCGAGTTGTATTTAATGGTATATATCCATTTGCAGCCAACAATATCTGCATCAGTTGAAGGATCCACCAAATCCCAAGTGCCCCTAGAACATAGGGCATCCATCTCATCCTTTATAGCCTGCATCCATTTGGGGTCGAATAGCGCCTGACTGTGATGAAGCGGAACAGAGGAGGCAGACAAAGCCGAGATAAAATTCTTCATAGACGCCCCAAGATTAACTTCAGAAGCAAACTGAGAAATGGGATGAAGAGTGCACTGTCTTTTCCCTTTTCGCAGAGCAATAGGAAGATCCTCATCAATAGCAGAAACTTCAGTATGCTCAGAGATACTTGCCTCAGGAGAAGGAGATAATGGGGGCATGGAGGTAGGTGGTAACCTGTGAGTATACACTATAGGAGGGTTTTTGTATCGAGACTCCCCAGAGGATGGAGCCACAGGCTTTGGAGTAAACGACTCTAAAGGAAAAGGGGGAATTGGCAGAGGAAAAACATCACCCTGACTATCTTGTATCCTTGGAGTAGTACTCGAAAAATAAGGAATAGACTCAAAGAAGGTAACGTCCGCACTGACATACTCTTTATGAGATATAGGGTCATAGCAACGATATCCTTTTTGGTTCTTAGGATACCCAAGGAAAACACATTTAATAGACTGCGCAACAAGTTTATCTCGATCAGGACCCAGTTTATGCACAAAACACACACATCCAAAAACTTTAGGGGGGATAGGAAAGAGAGGAGCCTCTGGATGAAGAATTTGAATTGGGATCTGGTCTTCTACAGAACTTGACGGCATGCGATTTATAAGAAACCCGGTTGTCAAAACCGCATCGCCCTAGTATGTAGCAACATTAAGGATTTGTCTATGTTTCCTCTCAGCCACCCCATTTTGCTGGGAGGTATGGGGACATGTAAATTGAGGTTGAATCCCATTAACAGAGTAGAATTGAAGTAAGTCTTTGGATTTGAACTCAAGAGCATTATCAGTGCGAACAATTTTAACACAAATGTCAAATTGAGTTTTTATCTCTGCAATTAAAGTTTTAAGAATGACAGGACCTTGAGACCGATCTTTTAACAGAGACACCCACGATAGTCTCGAGAAGTCATCAACAATAACTAGATAATAACGACATTGAGACCTATTCGGAATCCTACTCGGACCCCACACATCTACATGAAGAAGATCAAACAATCCTTGACTTGATGGACTCTGACTGGAGGGAAAAGAGCTTCGACAATGTTTTCCCAATTGACATGTTTCACACTGAAAAGAAACTGAGGGAGGTATATGAGGAATGACACGACGAAGTTTTGTCACTGGAAGGTGACCCAAACGATGATGCCACAATAGAGGACTTGAGGATGATGTAACAGCAGAATAGGCCGAAACCTCTGATTGGTGTAGGTAATACAGACCACCTTCCTCATAGCCACCACCAATCCTTCTCCCCGTCAGCAAGTCCTGAAAGGTGCATCCCATAGGATCAAAAATCACTCTACAATTCAACTCTTTTGTCATTCGACTGACGGATAATAAATTTTGTGGAAACGAAGGAGCATGAAGAACATGCGACAATTGAAGAGTAGGGGTAATAGACATGTTTCCCTGCCCTACAATTGGGGAAGAGCTACCATCAGCAAGACGTACCCCTTTTTGACCTGTCACAGGTTTTAAACTCAAAAAGTTGCTCGAGTTTCTGCACAAGTGACCAGAGGCTCCAGAATCAATGACCCACCTACCACCTTGAGCAGATAGGCCATCACCTGCCGAGCACACAACCTCTGCAACAGAAGACTTCGAATTGGATGATCATAAAGCAAGAAGCTCGTCATATTCAGCCCTGCTAAGAGTTACACAATCATTGGAGGAATCTGCATCTGATTTAACCACTTGAGCCATAATATAAACTAATGGGTTTGATTCACAAAATGCAGGAGCAACCACACGCGCATACCCACAATCAACAACAAGCCCGACTATATCAAGTTTTGACTTCACCAATGAAATCTGAGAAACACGACCTTCGACTGTTCAGATCCAAACTTCAAATATAATTTTAAAGAAACTTGACCAAAACCTTCCACCTCAACCAAGGATGACTATAGGTTGTAAATCAAGATCACACATCCAACACGACTTAGAATGTGTTACCATCACACATCCGCCACTACGACAACCAGTAGCAGCACCCAACACAGAATCCCACTTCAAAAGACAAGGTTCCATAAACAAATATTTTTTTTTAACATGTTGTTTTCAAACGTCAGCTGAGTCAAAAGGATCACGACACAACAACTAGATGCTTGCTAAATAGAATCTGAGCACAACCAGCGATAACATGAGCGCAAACAATTTTTTTTTTAACTTACGACATCTGCTCCCAGCCATATACATCATGACAGCAAAAAAAAAATCAATTTCGCGACTTTTGCACAGCACTTGTACTTATCAACATGGATAAAGGTATTCACGACAGCTGCTCCCAGCAATATAAATCACGACAGCCAAAATAAAATCAGTTTCACGACTTTTGCTCAGCACTCGTACTTATCAACATGTATATAGATATTCACCATAACCATTAGATCTGATATTACTTATTTCGAAACAAAGATCGATCACACCTTTTCTGTAATCACTCGAACTTGGCGCAAGGCACGAGATCACGCTCCCAAGGACAATGGATCAGATCTCTGTTGTATCTGATTCTTCACAGCCTTCAACAAAACCGACCCCCACTTGATTTGATTTCGCGACTTCTCTGCATCAGATCTTCACTTGATCTGAACTTCTCCACCATCCACATGTCAAAGATCATTTGTTTTGAAGCCCGCAGCATCCAATCAATTTGCAACGATCAGATTTTATCATGTAAAAATCTGTGTCGACAACACAAAGAATCAAATCAGATCAGTAGCATCACACGACCCACGATTTGAGTGCTTCCACGATCAGCCACGATCTGAGTGCTTCCACGATCAGCCACTTTCCACGTTTCGCGACACTTGATGCAGCTTGCTGCAGTTTTCCACGATCGGCCACAGCAGCATTACACGACCGACGATCATAAACTGTATCCCAGGAGGGGACGCGGCTTTGATACCATGTTGAAGGAAAGGTGAGATGCGCAGCAACCGAGGTAGAAAGAGAGAGAGTGAGAGAGAGACGGATGGAGAATAATCAAACTTCTTACTTTCAATTAGGGCTAATCTCTATATTAAATAGAGATAGTCCAGGGAACAAAATTACACCCAGGTCCCTCATTAAAGAATAAGATTCAAATAACCTCTAGTTTAGAAAAACTTATTTACTAAAAACATCTTAGTCTCAACATATATATATATATATATATATATATATATATATATATATATATATATATATGTGTGTGTGTGTGTTCACCAATCTCATTCCTAAACTCTTCTACTGTGGTTTTACATCCTGCTGTTGAACTTGTTGAATTTCTGCAAAACTATATCTGACAAATGGCATAGAACTAAAATCTCCACATAACAAGAATGGAGGGATTACCATGAGCAGAACAGAAGTCTTTCAAAATGGAATGAGGCTATTGGATATACCAAGCTCACTACAACAGCAGTACTAAAAATTGTAAGATGATGCGATGTTCCTAACTGTAATACCACATTAAGAAGAGAGATTCTTAGTTAATTCATGCTCCTATCATGTCTTTATATCAATGAAATTATGTCTACATCATACTTGGAAACAACCCATAGCAGACGAGTCGATGATGAATGCAAGATCAAGATTACTTTGAGAAAGAATGTTGTAAATGGCCTCATCTAAATTCATGAACAGTAACAAAGCATGCAAGCTTGGGAAAGGCTCCAACAACTATATTCACTAAAAGACAAAACTGAATATAGTTGTTGGAGATTCCCAATAGCTATATTGACTAAAAGACAACACTGCCCTTTACAAAGGTGTAAAGAAAAAAGCTAAAATAAAAAAGAGGTCAGTTTTCCCCCTAAAGGGCAGAGCCTATTACATGTACAAAATTACCACAATACTGTGAAAATGTCTACAAAGAGACAATACGCATACAAGCATTAATATCTCACAAGAGATGTGCACAAAGGCACTCAAATAACACTTGAACAAATATGCACAAAGGCATAAAATAACACAAATATGCACAATGGCATGTAAAGAATCACTATATTCGAAAAGAGAAGGAGTGAGCCCCTCCAACGGTCACAAATGTGACCGTTGGAGGGGCCTAACGACTATATTGGGCCCCCCAAGGTTTGAACAAAAAGGAAAAAGAAATAAAGAAAAAGAAATAAAAAATAAAAGTATAACATATTCCTATTGGAATATGCGCAAAATAGAAAAGACAAAAATACCCTTGTCAGGTTTTACAAGAATTACTATATATATTTATATATAGAGAGAGATATCGGAATATATACATGGTATATATGTAAATGTATCTCTCTCTCTCTCTCTCTCTCTCTCTCTATATATATATATATATATATATATATATATATATATATATATATACAAATACGAGATTACATTTTAATACCCCCGTCAAACTTACGGTGTGATGACCGCAAGTTTGCCCAAAAGAAAATTAAATCTGGGGGAGCAAAGCGCCTTGGCGAAGAAGTCCGCTAGTTGATATTCAGATGTCACATATGGAAGATCGATAACCTTCTTCAAATATTCTTTTCGAACATAATGACAATCCATCTCTATGTACTTTGTGCGCTCATGAAAGGTATGATTCTTGGCAATGTATATCGCACTCTTATTGTCACAACATAGCATTGTTGGTTCTTGAATATGAACTCCCATATCTTCTAGTAGACGTCGAATTCATACTATTTCCATGGTTGTAGATACCATGGCTCTATACTCAGCTTCGGTAGAGGACGATGATACATTTTGCTGCTTCTTGCACTTCCAAGAGACTAGTGATTCTCCTAAAAAATATAGAAACCAGTGGTGGAGTGATGGTTATATGAGTCACCTCCCCAATCAGAGTCAGTATATGCAATTAAATTTAATTCAAATGATGAAAAAAGAAATACTCCCTTATTTATTGTCCCCTTAATATATCTGATAATGTGAAGGATGATGCTCATATGCACCGATGTAGGGGCATGTTGGAATTGACTGGCAAATGTGAACTGCATGAGATATATCAGGCCTGGTGATGCTAAGATATATCAAAGATCCAACCAATTGTCTATAAAGAGTAGGATTATCCAACGGAATCCCATCATCGATTTTCATCTTAGATCCAACAATTTCTGGTGCTTCACAAACTGTCATCAGTAATGTCTGACCTGTCAATTATCTCACAAGCAAGCTTAGTTTGGGATAAAAAATATCCTTTATGAGAGAAGGCAACCTCAATGCCCAAAATGTATGTCAAAAAACCTAAGTCTGACATATCAAAATTTTCAGTCAGTGCAGACTTAATTCTTTTTATTCCCTTGATATCATCACTTGTAATTAACATATCATCAACATATAATAGCAAGATTATGATTCCTGTATCAGATTTTTTTACAAATAAGGCAGTGTCAGTATAACATAAGATAAATCCATTTTTTGTCATTAAATTGTTAAAACGGTCATATCAAGCTTTGGGAGCTTGCTTTAGACCATAAAGAGCTTTTCGTAAACGAAGAACTTTTTCATTAGGACAATTCATTCCAGGGGGGACATCCATGTAAACTTCTTCATTTAAATCCCCATTTAAAAAGACATTTTTAACATCCATTTGGTATATGTTCTATTTTTTAATCGATGCAATGGTAATAAGGCACCTAACTGTAACCATACGTGCAACAGGAGCAAAAGTTTTATCGTAGTTTATCCCATATTCTTGACCATAACCTTTAGCGACTAGACGAGCTTTATATCGTTCAAGAGTCCCATCACTCTTGGTTTTAACCTTAAAAACCCATCTACACCCTACAGTTTTCTTACCTTTGGGAAGATCTTGAAATTCTCATGTTTTAGCATTTCTAAGAGCCTTAATTTTATTTTCCATAGACGCTATCCATTCATCTTTCCTTTTGGCTTCTTCGAAATTTCTTGCTTCTACGTAAGAGTGAATGGCACTAAGGCAGACTCTATGTTTAGGAGAGAAGGAGTCATAGGATATGAATCTAGAGGGGAGTTTTCTATTTCTCTCTATTCTTTGCGAACTTTCACTACTTAATGTAGTCGTTTCGTTATATTTTTCTATAGCACTTTTAAAACTGTTTTTATCTCTATGTG
Organism: Nuphar pumila; assembly: GCF_984573655.1. NCBI lineage: Eukaryota > Viridiplantae > Streptophyta > Magnoliopsida > Nymphaeales > Nymphaeaceae > Nuphar > Nuphar pumila. The sequence continues at coordinate 43,398,399 of NC_143258.1, forward strand.
TATAGGTGATAGGTGAAAAGATATCACGACCGGGTCTGGATCTCCCAATTCGTTTTTATTTAAACACATGCTCATTAATGGCATGTGTTGTAATTTTCACACATGTAATGGGTATTTTTGTACCCTACTTGTTGTATCTCTATATTGTTAATGAAAGGCAACATCGTAGACCCTAATTTGGGTTTGTGCAGCCACAACCGACTCTCTCTCCTCTCAGCTTCTCTCCCTGTGAACGTACGGTGGAATACCATTCTCTAACATGGTATCAGAGCTCTAGATCCATCCTTGAAGATCATGGTCACCTTATGAGCATCCAGCCAAGGCTTCTTCTTCTCTTCTAAGGTACTTTTCTATAGGTTCATCTCATTTCTTCTCCTTTTACAATCCAAAAATTTGTTTTTGCCCATTAATCACCCATTCTTTTCTTCTCTTGGTTGTTTCTTCCCTCATGGTTCTTTCAAAAATTTGTTTGACGTGTATTTCTTTCCTTATCGTTCTTTCTTTCATATTGTTGCACACATTTTCACCCAAAATTAACCTTTCACGATCACGCAATATCATATCTCATATTTGCATGATTTCAAAGGTTGAAATCACGTCAAACTTGTTTCTTCTGTTTGACGTTAGAACATATTCTGATCTGGATACAATCTTGGTTTTGTCCTAGATTGATTGACATCCCTTTGAATTCTTTTCCCCTCTGTTTTGGATTTTCTCATTTAAAAAGGAATACACGTTATTCTCATAGTAACGTGCTTCTAAGTGATTGGATTTTGATTTTCCTCCAGAACAATGCTTTATTTCTTTGCTGCACAGTCTATTTTCTGCCACGGGTCTGCTAAAAAAAAGGCCAAGATCTCTGAAATTCGAATATCTGTTCTAAATCTTTATTTTCTTTGCTCTCAAGTGAATTTTCTTTCCGACCCCTTAATCTTCCTGGTTTTTCGTTTCCCATCGACTATGGAGTCATTTTCTTCTTCTCAATCTGGCCTTTCTTCCAACTTTCTCAGTTAGCTTGTGTCTGAGAAACTAAACAATTCCAACTTTCTTACCTAGAAAAGACTAATCATTCCATTCGTAAGAAGTCAGGATCTTTTTGGGCATATGGATGGCTCTGTTCCTGTTCCTCCAGAGTTCATATCACAAGAGGGAAATAATGGAAAGGGTGACACTTCAATTACCTTTGTTAGAAATCCAGAGTACATATCCTGGATGAAGCGAGACCAGGCGTTTGTTGCCTACAACACTTCCACTCTGTCTCAGGAGGTGCTTGTAGCAATCCCAGATGACTGCTCATCTATGCAGTTATGACATCTTGTTCAGACATATTCTTAAGTTTCTCAAGCTAGAGTTTTATTTTTAAAGAAAGAATTTCAAATGTTGAGAAAGGCCTCCATGACTGTCATGGAGTACTTAAACAAAATGAAGACTATCACGGATCAGTTGGCCATCGTGGGTTGTGCGGCCAGTGACAAAGATATGGTGCAGCAAACTTTGAGCGGGCTGGGACCCAATTATCATATGATGGTTACTTCCTTATTGTGTTTGCCAGACTTACCTACATTTGAAGATCTTCGTGCTAAGCTCTTACAGTATGAGATGACTTTGAAGGGATTCTTTGAAGGTATTCACACCCCTATTGGAACACACAACGTTCTTGCCACAGGAGTTACCTATGGTCGAGGACGTGGTAAATATGAACCACAGGAAAGAGGAGGTCAAGAGAGGAATAGACAAGGAGCTCGTGGAATATTACCTAGTCTCAGTATGCCTCCTAATCTGCAAAGGCAAAGGACAATACCTACTTACTTTCTCTGCAAGAAAAGGGAGCACATCAAGGCAAATTGCTGGTTTAACCAACAAAATAGAGGAAAGCAATTGGAGACAAGAAAGGGCACAGATAGACTGAAGAATAATGGAGAAGTAAAAGAGTTGTTATTATCCGCCTTAGCTGAATTAAATATCAAACAGAATGACCAAGGCACTCGGTATGTTGATTCTGGTGCAGCCAATCATGTCACTGGTGATGCTCGTAAGCTCCTCAATCTTGTTCCTTATGTTGGTAGAAATAGTATAGTCACTGGAGATGGGTCTCACCACCATATTTCGCACATTGAAAATTCAGTATTGAAAATTCTGTAATTCTTATGTCCAACTCTTTTCTTGCTCTTTCAAATGTCATTCATGCTCCTAATATCAAGAAAAATATTGTTTGTCTCTAAGCTTGTAGATGACATTAATGCTTCAGTTGAGTTAATTCTTTTTTCTGTTCATGTCAAGGACCTTCACACGAGGGAAACGTTCGCTAAAGGAAAACGACAAGGGAATATGTACGTGTTCCAAGAGAATCCTTCCTCTCGTGTTCAACCTGTTGATTCCATCTTGAAACTCATATTATCACCTTTAGTCCCTCTTGAGAGTGTTTTTAATCTTTCTGAATGTATAAAGCCAAATCTTTGGCATGGTCGTCTAGGTCATTGTAGTAGTCGTTTTATTGATAAGCTTGTTTCAAGTAGTCTTATTCCCAAGTCAAGTTTGACTTTGAGTATCGATAATAAAAAATGTTCTACTTGTCTTCAGTGTAAGAGTCATCTTCTTCCATTTCATTCCATTAATAAAAGAGCTTCAAGACCATTTGAAATTATAATGTTTGGGGTCAAGCTCCAGTTCCTTCAATGTCTGACACTAAATATTATCTCATTTTTGTTGACAGTTATTCTCGATATACATGGATCTTCTTTATGAAAAGTAAATTTGAAACCTTCAAGTTATTTCAGAATTTTCATTCCTTTATTCAAAATCAATTCTCTGAGAATATTATTTGTTTCCAATGTGATGGAGGGGGCGAATTCTCTTCAACTGACTATTAATTTCCTCCAGACAAATGAAATAAGTAGGCAGGTGTCTTGCCCTCATACACCTCAACAGAATGGGATTGCTGAACGGAAACATCGCCATATTGTCGAGAGTGCAATGAGCATGATGCATGATAGTAATCTTCCAGTTACCTTCTGGGCAGAAGCTTTTCATACAACAGTTTATGTCATAAATCGATTGCTCACGAACATCTTGGAAAACAAATCACCTCATTACCCTTTGCATGGTGTGCATCCAAATTATCATGATTTGCATGTATTCGGGTGTGTATGTTATGTTCATGTTGATAGTTCAATGTGGCACAAGTTTCAGAATAAATCCTTAAAGTTCAGATTGTGGGGTACGCTGATGATTACAAAGGATACAGATGCTATGATCCCGTGAGCAAGCGCATCAAAATATCCAGAAATGTTGTGTTTGATGAATCAAATTTTGGTCATAATGCTAACACTCCTCCTGAGATTGAAGTTTACCACCCTTAGTTGAACTCAGATCTCTTTTCTAGTATTGATGGTGTTTGTTCTTTAGAATGTAATCAAAGAGATGAGGGAAACATGTCTACTGCTACGCAAAGGATTCAAGAGAGTATGATTTCTGAATCACTATTGGCCCCCGACAGGTATAAAGGCATTGTTTACTCTCGACGTGAGAAAAAGATACTCCCCAGCTCTAATCAGAATTCTCCTTTTGTTTTCATTCAACCACCTGCTCACAACCTGGCCTCGACATCCTATTGATAGGTGGGTTAGTTATGAGAACTTCACGATGGATTTTCAACTCTTAACCTCTTTGGGCAAGGAAGATAAACTCACAACATTCTATCAAGCAATAAATTCTAAGAGATGGATTGAAGCTATAAACAAAAAAATGGAGGCTCTTCATGAATGTGGCACTTGGGATATTATTCTCAGACTACACAATCGAAATGTGGTTGGGTTAAAGTGGGTGTATAAGATAAAGTATAAGCCGAATGGTACTATAGAGTGATACAAGGCTAGACTGGTAGTCAAAGGCTTTACACAGGAGCTAGGACAAGACTATGATGAGACCTTCAGTCCGGTCGTGAAAATGGACACTATCTGAATCATATTATCATTGGTTGTTGAGCACCAATGGACTCTCAGTCAACTTGATGTGAAAAATACATTTCTACATGGAACTCTGAAGGAAGAAGTATACATGGAGCAACCCACTGGGTATGCCGAAGGGAACTCTAAAGAATATGTGTGCAGAGAGTTATATATGGTCTGAAGCAGGCATCTCGATCTTGGTTTGACAGTTTCTCTCTTGAAGTAGAAAAATATGGCTTTAGTCGGTCTCTTCTTGACCATTCTCTTTTCATATTCAAATACAAAGATATAGTTATCCTGTTATTGATATATGTTGATGACATTATCATTACAGGCAACTCTAATGAACATATTGAACATGTCAAAGAACTTTTGAACCATAGATTCAAGATGAAGGATCTTGGTAAACTGCGATACTTTCTTGGAGTAGAAGTTGACAGGACTCCTGAAGGCATGACACTTACTCAACATAAGTATACTATTGATGTTCTTAACAAGGCAGGTATGACAGATTGCAAGCCTCTAAGCACACCCAGTGTTCTGCATCAGAAACTCAGTTCTCAAGATGGAGATTTGTACGAGGACCCTACAGGATATCGCAGGTAGGAATGCTTTAGTATCTTACCTTCACTCGGCCTGACATTGTCTACTCTGTCAATCAAGTATCTCAGTTCATGCATGAACCGCATATTGGTCATATGGAAGTTGTTAAATGCATTCTTCAATATTTGAAGGGAACTATTAGAGATGGTCTTCTGTACAAAAAGAGTATGCATGAACTTCTCACTTACATAGATGTAGATTGGGCAGGAGATCCAGATGAGCGTAGATCAGTCTCAGGATACTGTGTTTTCATTGGCCTAAATCTTGTCTCCTGGAGCAATAGAAAACAAAAGGTCATAGCCAGGTCGATCACAGAAGCTGAATATAGATCAATGGCAGCCGCTACAACCGAAGTAACATGGGTCAGACACCTGTTGGCCGAAGTAGGAGAATCGATTTCTAAAAGCATTTTCTTGTGTGACAATCAAAGTGCTATCAACATGTCATTCAATCCTATCTACCACAGTCGTGCCAAGCATATTGAAATTAACCAACATTTTGTAAGACAGAAGGTTGAAGAGAAGGAAATTGAACCAGAATACGTTCGGACTGATGATCAAGTTGTTGTCTTGTTTACAAAAGGACTTATCAAGGACAAATTTTGGATGTTAAAAGGCAAGCTGTTCATGGTTCAAAACCATGTACAACTTGAGGGAGGGTGAAAAGATATCAAGACTGGGTCTGGATAGACCCAATTCGTTTTTATTTAAACACATGCTCATTAATGGCATGTGTTGTAATTTTCACACATTATGTAATGGGTATTTTTGTACCCTAATTTTTGTACCACTATATTGTTAATGAAAGACAACATCGTAGACCCTAATTTGGCTTTGTGCAGCCACAACCGACTCTCTCCTCAGCTTCTCTCCCTGTGATAGATAGGAGGATGAGGAAGATTGTTCTATCATCAATCTCTTGATAGATAGGAGGATGAGGAAGATTGTTATCTTCCTCTGCTTCATTATCGCTAAGATTATTTTGTATGGTCTCATCATCACTAATGTCATCATCTCTAGACAATAGGTCGAATAGGAAAGAATAGTCTACACTTTCCTCATGAAAATCATTTCTTTCAAAACCACAAACATTTTCTAGAAAACTTACATTTCTAGATACATATAATTTTTCATTCTTAATATCATAACATCAAAACCCTTTTTGAGTTTCGGAGTATCCAAGAAAAGCACATGGAATGGCTTTAGGTGAGAGTTTATCATTCTTATCTGTAAGAACAAAACACTTGCACCCAAAAACCCTTAATCTACTATAATCAGGGTCTCTTTTATACAAAATTTCAAAAGGTGAAACCTTATTTAAATTTTTGGATGAGAGACGATTTATGAGATAGACTGATGCAAGAGCCGCCTCAGCCCAAAATCTTTTTGGAATGTTTTGTGAAATAAGTAGGGTTCTGGATGTCTCAATGATGTGCCTATGTTTTCTTACGACAAAACCATTTTGTTGAGGTGTTTGGGGGCAAGATTTTTTATGGATTATTCCATGTTCCTCAAGATAGTTCTTAAATTCATTTGAAAGATATTCTCCTTTGGAATCAGTTCTAAAAAATTTTAATTTTTCATTGAATTGATTTTTATGGTAGGTTTTGAATGTTGCAAAAATCTCGTGTTTATGTTTGAGAAAGTATATCCAAGAACATCTAGAATAATCATCCACAAAGATCACATAATATGCAAATCCTCCTTTTGAGATAACAGGTGTCGGTCCCCAAACATCTGAATGGACAAGTTCAAATGGTTTTGTAGTAAACATAGATCTTTGATAAAAAGGCAAACTTCTCATTTTCCAAGAGTGCAATCATTACAATTGAAATCATTTTTACATAGATGTTTGGCGAAAGGTAAATAAGAGATCTTAGTGACATTAGGATGTTCAAGTCTTTTTGTCACACATTAATGTCTTTATGTTGCACAACATTACAAAAATGATTCTTTGGAATACGAAGAAAGTCCACATAGTATAGATCTCCCTTCCTAGAGCCTTCCCCAATCAACTTCTCAGACCGACAATCCTGTATTCAACATTTAGTAGATGAGAATTTTATATCACAAGCATGGTCCGAGAGTTTAGAGACCGAAAGCAAATTTAAATTCAGTTTTGGTATAAATCTTATTTCAGGAATAGAAAAACCTTGTTTTTCAAAATTTCTGATTCCTTTGATTTCAAGAGAAGTGTCATCCGCGGTTGAAACAAAAGTAGAAGATGAATTTTTTAAATATTCGCAAAGAGACAGAACATTTGGAGACATATGAAAAGAGGCACCTGAATCTAAAAGCCAAGAAGTCTTACTAGGAGGAGAGAAGGTGGATGTAGTCGCTTCGAAAATTGCCCTATTGAGAAGTGGTTGAAGTGCTTCCACAATTTGATGCAATGATAGTGCTCCATTTGAAGAAGATGAACTTTCTTCCTTTTGGGGTTGAGATGTGGTAGCCATAGCTAGCAACTTCTTCCATTTTGGGCAAACCGGTTTGATGTGGCCCAGTTCCTTACAAAAATATTTGACACTTGAGTAATGATATTCAAATAAAATATCTTTATTTGGAGTCATATGAAAAGATGCACCAAAATAAAGAAGCCAATAAATTTTATCGGAATCAGAATAAAATGAAACAACAACCCCAATTGAGGAAGTTGCTCATTTGAGAAGAGGTTGAAGCACATCCACTAATTGAGTCAAAGATAAACTCTCAATTGATGAATCTTATGATGTAGAAATATCTTTCGTCTCTTGTGGAGATTCTACCAATGCAACATTCTTCTCATATGTCCCTTTCAGTTTAGGACATTAGGGCCTAATGTATTCCGGTTCATAGCAATTATGACAAATAACTTTTCTTGTATAATATTCATTACCTTATCTTCTATAGTGAGGTAGTTTATATGCACATATGTAATTTTTTGGTCTATAGATGGCTAAGACCGAATGTTCTTCATTTTTGGTTATATGCTTCTTTAATCTATTTTCCTCCATTTCCTCCATGCTCAACTCTTCTATAGTATCTTTGATAGAAAGAACCTTTCCTCTATGGAAAATAATAGATTTAGTATATTGAAATCCTGGTTTTAGACCATTGATGAATTGATAAAAATGTTCTGCATCTATTTGTCTTTGGCGAAGTTTTATATCTTCGGGTCAATGCCAATTTGGCTCTAGAAGAGCCAATTTTTCCCAAAGTTTGGATAAATCATTATATTATCTAATTGTTTTATCCCCTTAAATCATAGTCCAAACTTTATCTTGCACATTGCATATATATGCAATATCTTTAAGAGAATACATTCTCTTAAGATAAAAACAAGCTTTGTTAGCATGCTCAAATTTGGCAAGGCTCGAACATTTTTTAACATCTAGACTAATAATAAACCAAGACATGATCTTGCATGTCCCCATCCTCTATTCCTTTCACTTTTTCTCATAAGACGTTATAACCTTCGTATTTTCATTCTTGGTTTGAGGCACCTCTTTCTTACCTTCTACCTTAGTGAGAACTATCTTAGGTTACGGATTGGACTCATCTACTAGTCCCCATAACCTTTTTCCCCAAATAAAGTGCTTCATAATAAAATCCCATGTTACATAATTGAAATCAATGATTTTTATGGGTTTGATGGTGACATTAACATTGTCATCCATTTTACAAGGACTAAGAGACGAGAGAAAGAGAAGATAAGAAGTGATATGTGGAACACAAGCACTCCACCAATGATTCACACGATCACTTCGAACTCTTCTAAGATCACCAACACTTTAAAAAGATCTTCAAATAAGCTTTAATAGTTCCAAGCTCTCAGATACCATGTAAAGAGGAGTTGAACACCTTCAAGCACCAACAAATCATTCACCACCAAGTGCAATACACAAGCACAAGTGTCAACAAGAACACATTCAGAAGGGCTACTAAGAGCACAATCACAAGTGCCACTAAAGGCATACACAAAAGATAAAAAAAACAAAATCTTTTATTGAAGAACAAGTATGCAAGAAGCATACATGTACAAGGGGATAGACCCCTATTTATACACATAAGAGGGAGAGAGGAAAACCAAGAGAGACAGCATAGAGAGAGGGGACAAGGTCGCAACGACTGGATTTCCAGCCATTGGGCCTCCAAGTCAACAAAGTTGACTTGGTCCAATGCTGTCCAACCTCCCATATATATATATATATATATATATATATATATATATATATGCAATTTAACAAAGAGTTATTATACATGCCCATTATACTGTGTCATAATTCATGACTCCCTAAACACTTTGAAATTATGCAACACTACAGCTTTTTTGGAAAAAAGGAAAAGTAACAGAAGGCCCAGAAACGTTCTGAACTTCAAAGCCTTACCAGATTTGTCTCCTGCATGACAAAAAAACCTATCTAACTTCAACTGTTTTTATATATTTTTCTCCTCCTATCTAACTTCAACTGTTTCTATATATTTTTCTCCTCTTTGGTTTTCCAAAATTTACTCTATGTTTCTACCAAGAAAAGGAGATATAATAAAAGTTTTCCAAGATATTTCCTTGGCAAGATATTCATGACAACCAGATTTGTGAAGCCCTTGCACAAATAGTTAGCATATAATATGATAAAAAATAATAGATACCTTTTCCTTTCTTTGCTGTGCCTGGAGTTATCTTCACACGATATTTGTAGGCCTGCACTGCACTATAAGGGCCACATACAGGTACAGCATACAGAAGAACATCGTTTGCAAGGGGACATCCGGTAAAATAATCTAGATCATTGAGCTTTTCTTTATCTTCTTCAGCTATTTCATGAATGTCATCATCCTCAAAGACTGTTTTATCAAGTTCCTCAATACTGCTCTGCAAATCTATGTTCTGTCTATGCTGAGAAGAATCAGAATTCACGTGTTTGTGCATAGAAACCTCTGCATCATCTGTGGTGTCAGGATTTTCTGGGCAATTGCGGGAAAGGTGACCAGCCTTTTTACATTTATAGCATAACTTGGAAATGTTATTCTGCCCTGTCATTTGGAAGATAATATACATTAGTAAACAGCTTCCAAATTTAATGAGAGAGATCCAAATAAAATAACTCTGATGTTTCAAGGTGCAAATATAATCATGGTGAAATTAACAGAAAGAATTCAAGTAACTGATAAAATGAAAAGAAAATTGTAAAGAAGTTTAAGAAGCACAATTGATCAGTCATTCAAAGATCTTGATTTTCACACTATGCTCAAAAAAACATGCCAAATACTAAATAGACCATGACAATCCAGCTTGGATTTTCAGAGTAATCTCTCTCCCACTCTCACGTCTGTACTCATGCATGTACATATAAGCACATGCATAGAGATAAGAAATATGTTTACTTCAATTAAGAATCTCATATAACATTTTCAACTGCAAATAGCAAAGAAAATAAAACAGATGTAAGTGTTTTTTCTTCAAAAAATTGTTCAAAAAGAAATAAAAACATGAATATTATGTAACTTTTGTTCCTTAGAATATATTATTACCTGTTGCCAACTGTCTTTCTTTATTGGAAGCCCCTTTTTGATCTTTCTGTGATTCCTTTATATCCTTGTTAGCTTTTCCAGCAGACTAGATGTGTGGATTTGTGCCAAAAGCAAGATAAAAATCCATTAAAAGACAAAACAAGATAAAACCCAAATAAAAGGACAAGTAAATCAGCTTGATTCAAATTAGCCTGCCCAAAAGACACTTGAAAGTTGAAACAGATTATGAGACATTACTCACAGCTAGCAAAGCCATTCGAACTCTCCTTTCTTCATCATCTTGCTCAGAATATTTCTCCTTTATTTTCTTAAGTTTTCCTTTTTGTCCACGAAAAACTTTTCCCCCAGTTGACTTCGGGTTTCCCATACCTTTGTCCTCTTTCCCTCCAGCAGACTTCTGGTTTCTCACATCTTTGTCCTGATGAAGGTTTGAAGCATAATTTTCATTGCCTTCTTTCATTTCAAGCTCTTCGGTAGCAACACCACTTTCTAGTCCTTTTTTAAGTTTTCTTCTTTCTGCCTTGGAAATGTAAGGCTTGTCTCTTTGGGTACCAAGGTGTTTCTCTGGAACACCCTCTGAGAGAAAATCTTGAAGAGATTCATCCATATGCTTTTTCTCTGGCACCTTAACAGGTCCTAGAGCAAGCGCCCTGTCAAAAACAACTTCTAGTTTGGGCAGAACCTCTTTTGGAAGTTCAGGCAAGAGAAAATCAGGCATATCAGAAACCGCATGAGGCACGTCTCCCTTTTCAGATTTACCATCAGTTATTGGTTCAGAATCATTCTTCAGATTAGTAATCTGATTTTCACTTCTATCGGCAACCTCTGCAATGTCTTCCCCACTGATAGAATCCACTTCTTCCTCAACAGTTTCAATGTCATCTGCATCCTGTATCCCTTCATCCTCACCTCTTACCCTCCTTTCATTTAGATGGGAACCCAAAGAGCTCTCATCCAACCGAAAAAGCAAGCCAAAACCCATAACAAGTGAGTGAGGTGGAAGGAAGTTTTTTTTACCACGAATCATGAAACTACCTACAGTAAGATATTCGCCTGTTGGAGCAGTTTTACTAACTTGATGTGGGTAAACCCACCAAGCACTTGTAACCATCTTAGATTCCCATGCTTGACTATGACACACCTGCAGCATCAGATTCCATAACACAAAAGGATAAAAAACCAGGAAGTTATAATGAAGTAGAATGTGGTCCCACACACCTCACAACCACAAATGGGCACAATCACAAGAGCCACTAAAGGGCCAAACAAGAGAGCACACACTAAAATAAATGTTTTAATAATATTCAAAATGCACAAAATATGCATTAGGAAAAAGTCTTACAAATAATGGGACAAGAGGACCCTATATATGCACAAGCTAGAGGGCCAAGAGGACCCATATAGTTGGGGCTAGAAATATAGCCATTGGGGCTTCCCAACATCTATATGGTCTAAAAGATCAAACAGCCCTTTACAAGAAATATAAATGACAGAATAAAAAACAAAAAAAACAAAAAAGGTCAGTTCTGCCCCTAATGGGCAGAGCTTATTACATGTACAAAATTACCAAAACACACCTAGAGGGTATTACCTATTACAAGAAAGAAAAATACAACGTCAATCCCTAAGAAGAATCTATTGATATGGAGCAGGATCTTATGGAGGTTTTTCATCATCAATTTTCAACTTTGCATTTATCACTTCAAGAGTGTCTACTACCCTCTAGGAGAATATGCAACGTCAATCCCTAAGAAGAATCTAAGAAAACCAAGGTCAGTCATTTCAAAACTTTGCTTAAGAATAAATTTAACTTGATATACTCTTTGTTTATCTGCTCCACTAATAATTATATCAATATAAAATAGCAAAATAACAATACCTGCAGTGGAATTCTTAACAAACAAAGTAGTGCCAGTATAACAGGAAGTATATCCAAGTTTAAGCATAACAAAACTAAAACGATCATACCAAGCTCTTGGAACTTGTTTAAGGCCATACAAAGCTTTCCTAAGGCGTAACGATCTTTCTATTATCTCGGCTTTATATTTAGTTTGTGACAAGAAATAACCACGAGGTGAATATGCTACTTAAATACCAAAAAAATATTAAAGAAAACCAAGATTTGTCATATCAAAGTTAACCTTAAGGATATTCTTGATATGACTAACCCCCTGACTAACCCCCTGCTTATCACCTCTTGTGATACTTATGTCATCTACATGTAGAAATAAAATTACTATACCCGGAGCAGAAGACTTAACATAGTTATGTCAGTATAATATTATTTAAATCTTAATTGAATCATTACACACCTAGTAGATTTGTGTCCCATGAATCATTTGAACCAAAATATAGAACGTCTCATGACTATCCACTCATAAGCAAAACCCTCTTCCTTCAATGAAGCTAAGAATTACAAAGAATAGATCGAAGCTACAAACAATGAATTAGAAGCTCTAAAAAGAGCTAAAACATGGGAAATTCAATCGCTACTCATAGGTAAGAAATCCATAGGATATGGATGGGTCTACAAAATTAAAACTTGTAATGAAATGGATCAACACCAAAACACGTCACTTATGGACTTGCAAGAACACACTTCGATCAAGTATATCTCTTGATTGAATAAGCCAAAACACACACACAAGGGTCAAATATATATGTTATTGAATAGAAAAAACTCTCGTGAAAGAGATACATCAATACAAGGCCGTGAGGCCTATTTATAACAAATGGAGCCACTAGAGAGCAGCTCTAATATGGTTGTTGGGCTGCTCCCAAGAGTCATATTTATGACCGTTGGGAGCAACTCCAATAGCTATATTGGAGCTGCCTCAAAAACACAAAAACCGAAAAAGGTAAAACAAATAAAAAGTAAAAAGTAAAATGAATAAAAGATATAGGGGCTGACGCCTATTACAGTAGAAAGACTGAAATACCCTTGCTGGGTATTTCGGTTTACAATATAAGATATATATATATATATATATATATATATATATATATATATATATATATATATTTTAACACCCCCCTCAAACTCATGGTGGAACAACCGAGAGTTTGTGTAATATCGTGTATTTTCGCACTTAGTTATTTTCGAAAATTTGGCTAAGTCTGAAAGAAAAATCGTTTGAGTCTCGATTTTAGACCAATGTTTTTTAGTCTGGGCTGGGTTGGGCCCAGGTCTCAACGACAAGGTCGAGACGAGCCAACCAAAGTGTGAGAAAGAGTTTTATTTTTTACCTTTAAATTCAAGCGAAATTCAAGCAAAATTCAGGTTATTTTCAGGCAAAATTCAGAATTTGATATTCGTGTAATATGTCGTTGGATGCGTCTCAAAATTTTGAATGCAACGATATTTTACTTTCTTGAATTCGAGTTTTGGTTGGCCCGAAAATCGCAATTTTTCAAAAATTAAGCAGTTTGTCGAAATGGATCCGGAGTTGGATCATGTTGGATCCGATGCATATGATCCGAATTAATATGGGTTTGGATCTGATTCAAGACCCACTTTAACCTAGGTCTGATCCAAATTTCGATCCAATTTTGTTTTGGATGTATGTTTGGATTTTTGGATCCGAATCCAAATCCAAATTCAAATCCATATCCTAAAACATCTTAACTTTAAATTCAGTTTAAAGCTTTAAAATAAAGTTAGTTAGGGTTAAAAAGACTCATGGAGTAATTAAACTAACTTTAGAAATTCAAAATTTATTTAATTAATTATTAAATTAAATTTTATTAATTCTGAAAATTGGGTTCAGGGCTGAGTAGGACTTCTTAAAAGAATCTTCCTACTTACCTAAGAAGCCCCAAAAAGAATTAAGAAGGACTTCTAAAGGATTTAGATAGTTTTGAAATAAGAAAAAAAAACCAACATGGGAATTTTTAAAATTTTGGAAACTAGAGAAGGAAAGAGTTTCACATATTGGAAACTCTCCTTCTCCAGCCCTTTTAGAGAGGAATGGAGAAGGGGGGCGTCACCCCCTCTCACTCTCTTTATATAAAAAAAAAAGAAAGAAGGGAAAGAAAGAAAGAGGGGAAGAGGAGAGAGAGAGAAGAAAAAAAAGGGAAAGAGAGGAAGAAGGATCTTCTTCTCCAGCCACCCAACTTTTATTTTCTTGTTCTCTTCCAATCGTTAAAAAGGTACGGGTCTCCTCTTTTGGATTCAGTGAGAAATTGAATGCTGGTTTGATTTTCACGCATGATTTAGATGTAAATCTATGAAAAAAAGAGTAGATCTTTTGGTCTACTCTATTTCGCATGAAAGAGGGTTATGGATCCTCTTCCATGGGACCATTTGTTTTTATTTTACTCATCCTATAAAAAAAAAGACACTAATAAATAAATTTCTTAGTATGCATCTTTTATGCCAAAACAAAATTTAATTCTTGTTAAATATCTTGTTATGGTGGTTGCATTTTTATAATATTGTTTTTTTTTTCATAGATGGATCACGCTATGGTTTGGTTAAATGTAGGAAGATATAGGTTGAATCAAGGTTGTAAGCATGTATATTTTTTTTGAGGACCCTGAGTATGCATACGTTTTTGAAGTAATCATGAGTAAGCATAATGTTCATGTTACATATTTCTGGATATGCTTTTGTTCTGATTTGTTTATGTGCATACGTGAAGGTGTTCACGTTTTAACATGCAGAGTTGAGTTGTGGATCTTGTAGATACATGTCTGTACAAATCGGAACAAGTTACAACGTGTTTTCATTCATGTAACTATGTAATGTCCATACATAGTTTTAAAGAGGAAAAAGAAAATATTTTTTTGGAGTTTTCACGGTCTGGCCGACAGGCCAGCCGAGTTCGGCTCGGCTGGCCAGGTCCGGCTGAACTGAGTCCAGCCGGCCGGGCAGGGCCTGCTGGGCCACAGGCTGAGCCGGCGTGCAGCAGCAAAAAAAAAAAAAAAAGGGGGGGGGGGGCTGTCCGCCATGCCCTGACAGCACACGCACACAGGCCCAGGCTGGGCCTGTGTATGGGCTGTCAGGCCCAGCCGATGGGCTCGGCTCGGCTCGGCTCGGCTAGCCCGAGGCTGGCAGGGTCTTGCCAGGCCCAGTCCAGCCTTGGGCAGGACTGGGACAGGCCTGGCAGATCACTGCCAGGCCCGGCCTGGGGTCATTCCAGACTAAACCCAGCCGACTAGGTCGACTGGGTGTAAACCTATTTAAATGTGTACATGTGGGTGTTGAAAATTTTTGTCTTTCAAAAAAAAAATAATATACATGAGTTGTGCATCTTTAAATTTCCAGATTTCA